>NC_070628.1:908271-1023271 GCF_947347685.1 Pleuronectes platessa | reverse complement strand
TGAGGTCAGTTCACTGACTGACTTTTGTAGATCTCATATCTATAAAACAGCATTTATACCCAATTTATCTCATTTAATTCTAATTTATCATAATTCCTCTTCATACATAAATTGAATCCATTCATTAATTAATTTGTGACATTTTAAATATTCAGCTACTTGTTAAAACACTGAGTTTAGTTCTGGATTTCCTAAACTGATCTGCAGGACAGAGACCGGGTCCAAATAATCTATTTGTTCTGAATCAGGACTCGTTTTTAGTCCAACATGTCTGATTTCATATTTATCTTCCATGTTATGAGTCTGTGCTGACATGAATATGTGTTATTTTCACACATGAACTCAGTTTAATTTACAGTTCAGTTTTATTCTTTATCCAGGTTGACTCACTGCTTTCTGTCAGAGATCAGCTGTTCTTCTCTGGCTTCAGCTCTGAGGTCAAACCCCTCTCATCTGAGAGAGCTGGATCTGAGGTTCAACAACCTGCAGGTCTCAGGAGTGAAGGAGCTTCTTGATCTACAGCAGAGTCCAACCTGTCGACTGGAGACTCTGAGGTCAGTAGATGGTTGGAGTCAGTCCACGCTGCTTTCATCAGTATGTTACTAAACACAGTCAGTATCACAGATCCAGGGTCTGTGCTACCAAGCAGGATTTGTGGTTATCAGGTTAACTTCAGGTTTAGTTTTTTCAGTTCTACGAAGCTCGTCCACTTCTTAACCAGGTAAATCACCATGGTAACTTCTGATGAACAGCTAACCTGCTCCAGGTTCAGTTGGAGATCAACCAGTATAGAAGCTCCGCCCACTGACCACAGTGACTCTACACTGTTGTGTGGTGCACACTCTCCTTAAAGGGACGGATAAGGGAAGTTTAAATCAACGTCTGGTTGGTTCAGTTGATCTCTAACTCACCCAGAACATCTCAATGTCTCCAGACTCATCCTGTCCCCAAAACACCAGATGACCTCAGCTTCCTGGAGACAGGTCCATGTGTGTGTCCTCAGACTCAGTGAGACAGTGTGTGTCCTCAGAGTCAGTGAGACAGTGTGTGTCCTCAGGGACAGTGTGTGTCCTCAGAGTCAGTGAGTGTCCTCAGAGTCAGTGTGTGTCCTTTAGAGACAGTGAGACAGTGTGTGTCCTCAGAGACAGTGAGACAGTGTGTGTCCTCAGAGATAGTGTGTGTCCTCAGAGACAGTGAGACAGTGTCTGTCCTCAGAGACAGTGAGACAGTGTGTGTCCTCAGAGACAGTGTGTGTCCTCAGAGACAGTGAGACAGTGTGTGTCCTCAGAGACAGTGTGTGTCCTCAGAGTCAGTGTGTGTCCTCAGAGACAGTGAGACAGTGTGTCCTCAGAGTCAGTGTGTGTCCTCAAAGACAGTGAGACAGTGTGTGTCCTCAGACAGTGAGACAGTGTGTCCTCAGAGTCAGTGTGTGTCCTCAGAGACAGTGAGACAGTGTGTGTCTTCAGAGACAGTGTGTGTCCTCAGAGTCAGTGTGTGTCCTCAGAGACAGTGAGACAGTGTGTGTCCTCAGAGACAGTGTGTGTCCTCAGAGTCAGTGTGTGTCCTCAGAGACAGTGAGACAGTGTGTCCTCAGAGTCAGTGTGTGTCCTCAGAGACAGTGAGACAGTGTGTGTCCTCAGAGTCAGTGAGACAGTGTGTGTCCTCAGGGACAGTGTGTGTCCTCAGAGTCAGTGAGTGTCCTCAGAGTCAGTGTGTGTCCTCAGAGACAGTGAGACAGTGTGTCCTCAGAGTCAGTGTGTGTCCTCAGAGACAGTGAGACAGTGTGTGTCCTCAGAGTCAGTGAGACAGTGTGTGTCCTCAGGGACAGTGTGTGTCCTCAGAGTCAGTGAGTGTCCTCAGAGTCAGTGTGTGTCCTTTAGAGACAGTGAGACAGTGTGTGTCCTCAGAGACAGTGAGACAGTGTGTGTCCTCAGAGACAGTGTGTGTCCTCAGAGACAGTGAGACAGTGTGTGTCCTCAGAGACAGTGTGTGTCCTCAGAGTCAGTGTGTGTCCTCAGAGACAGTGAGACAGTGTGTCCTCAGAGTCAGTGTGTGTCCTCAGAGACAGTGAGACAGTGTGTGTCCTCAGACAGTGAGACAGTGTGTCCTCAGAGTCAGTGTGTGTCCTCAGAGACAGTGAGACAGTGTGTGTCTTCAGAGACAGTGTGTGTCCTCAGAGTCAGTGTGTGTCCTCAGAGACAGTGAGACAGTGTGTGTCCTCAGAGACAGTGTGTGTCCTCAGAGTCAGTGTGTGTCCTCAGAGACAGTGAGACAGTGTGTCCTCAGAGTCAGTGTGTGTCCTCAGAGACAGTGAGACAGTGTGTGTCCTCAGAGACAGTGTGTGTCCTCAGAGACAGTGAGACAGTGTGTGTCCTCAGAGTCAGTGAGACAGTGTGTGTCCTCAGAGACAGTGAGACAGTGTGTTTCCTCAGAGACAGTGGGACACTTTGTGTCCTCAGAGTCAGTGAGACAGTGTGTGTCCTCAGAGTCAGTGAGACAGTGTGTGTCCTCAGAGACAGTGAGACAGTTTGTGTCCTCAGAGTCAGTGTGTGTCCTCAGAGACAGTGAGACAGTGTGTGTCCTCAGAGACAGTTTGTGTCCTCAGAGTCAGTGAGACAGTGTGTGTCCTCAGAGACAGTGAGACAGTGTGTGTCCTCAGATACAGTGTGTTATCAGAGTCAGTGTGTGTCCTCAGAGTAAGTGAGACAGTGTGTGTCCTCAGAGATAGTGTGTGTCCTCAGAGACAGTGAGACAGTGTGTCCTCAGAGTCAGTGTGTGTCCTCAGAGACAGTGAGACAGTGTGTCCTCAGAGTCAGTGTGTGTCCTCAGAGACAGTGAGACAGTGTGTGTCCTCAGAGACAGTGTGTGTCCTCAGAGACAGTGAGACAGTGTGTGTCCTCAGAGACAGTTTGTGTCCTCAGAGTCAGTGAGACAGTGTGTGTCCTCAGAGACAGTGAGACAGTGTGTGTCCTCAGATACAGTGTGTGTCCTCAGAGTCAGTGTGTGTCCTCAGAGTAAGTGAGACAGTGTGTGTCCTCAGAGATAGTGTGTGTCCTCAGAGACAGTGAGACAGTGTGTCCTCAGAGTCAGTGTGTGTCCTCAGAGACAGTGAGACAGTGTGTCCTCAGAGTCAGTGTGTGTCCTCAGAGACAGTGAGACAGTGTGTGTCCTCAGAGACAGTGTGTGTCCTCAGAGACAGTGAGACAGTGTGTGTCCTCAGAGTCAGTGAGACAGTGTGTGTCCTCAGAGACAGTGAGACAGTGTGTGTCCTCAGAGACAGTGAGACACTTTGTGTCCTCAGAGTCAGTGAGACAGTGTGTGTCCTCAGAGTCAGTGAGACAGTGTGTGTCCTCAGAGACAGTGAGACAGTTTGTGTCCTCAGAGTCAGTTTGTGTCCTCAGAGTCAGTGAGACAGTGTGTGTCCTCAGAGTCAGTGAGACAGTGTGTGTCCTCAGAGACAGTGAGACAGTGTGTTTCCTCAGAGACAGTGAGACACTTTGTGTCCTCAGAGTCAGTGAGACAGTGTGTGTCCTCAGAGTCAGTGAGACAGTGTGTGTCCTCAGAGACAGTGAGACAGTTTGTGTCCTCAGAGTCAGTGTGTGTCCTCAGAGACAGTGAGACAGTGTGTGTCCTCAGAGACAGTTTGTGTCCTCAGAGTCAGTGAGACAGTGTGTGTCCTCAGAGACAGTGAGACAGTGTGTGTCCTCAGATACAGTGTGTGTCCTCAGAGTCAGTGTGTGTCCTCAGAGTAAGTGAGACAGTGTGTGTCCACAGAGATAGTGTGTGTCCTCAGAGACAGTGAGACAGTGTGTCCTCAGAGTCAGTGTGTGTCCTCAGAGACAGTGAGACAGTGTGTCCTCAGAGTCAGTGTGTGTCCTCAGAGACAGTGAGACAGTGTGTGTCCTCAGAGACAGTGTGTGTCCTCAGAGACAGTGAGACAGTGTGTGTCCTCAGAGACAGTTTGTGTCCTCAGAGTCAGTGAGACAGTGTGTGTCCTCAGAGACAGTGAGACAGTGTGTGTCCTCAGATACAGTGTGTGTCCTCAGAGTCAGTGTGTGTCCTCAGAGTAAGTGAGACAGTGTGTGTCCTCAGAGATAGTGTGTGTCCTCAGAGACAGTGAGACAGTGTGTCCTCAGAGTCAGTGTGTGTCCTCAGAGACAGTGAGACAGTGTGTCCTCAGAGTCAGTGTGTGTCCTCAGAGACAGTGAGACAGTGTGTGTCCTCAGAGACAGTGTGTGTCCTCAGAGACAGTGAGACAGTGTGTGTCCTCAGAGTCAGTGAGACAGTGTGTGTCCTCAGAGACAGTGAGACAGTGTGTGTCCTCAGAGACAGTGAGACACTTTGTGTCCTCAGAGTCAGTGAGACAGTGTGTGTCCTCAGAGTCAGTGAGACAGTGTGTGTCCTCAGAGACAGTGAGACAGTTTGTGTCCTCAGAGTCAGTTTGTGTCCTCAGAGTCAGTGAGACAGTGTGTGTCCTCAGAGTCAGTGAGTCAGTGAGTTTCCTCAGAGACAGTGAGACAGTGTGTGTCCTCAGAGTCAGTGTGTGTCCTCAGAGACAGTGAGACAGTGTGTGTCCTCAGAGTCAGTGTGTGTCCTCAGAGTCAGTGTGTGTCCTCAGAGACAGTGAGACAATGTGTGTCCTCAGAGTCAGTGTGTGTCCTCAGAGTCAGTGTGTGTCCTCAGAGTAAGTGAGACAGTGTGTGTCCTCAGAGATAGTGTGTGTCCTCAGAGACAGTGAGACAGTGTGTGTCCTCAGAGACAGTGTGTGTCCTCAGAGTAAGTGAGACAGTGTGTGTCCTCAGAGATAGTGTGTGTCCTCAGAGACAGTGAGACAGTGTGTGTCCTCAGAGACAGTGAGACAGTGTGTGTCTTCTTGTCTTCCCCTCGTCTTGTTAGTAAACAACAGATTCAGATCTCGTGGCCTCGAGTTATTTGTCTCGTTCACACGTTATTATGTCGTGGTCACGTAATATATTTTGACCAGATGCCACCAGGGGGCGCTGTAACTTACACAAGCTGGACCACAGCTGACAGCCTCACACGAGGGACAGAGACGGTGTCGTCTTCATCTGATCTGAGACAGTTTGTCCTCTCACTTCATCAGTGAAGAACTGATCAGGTGGATCTTTGTCACAGCTCTGAGATCAGTGGGACTGAAGCCTCTCCTCATCACATGGTAACCAGGAGCTCTTTATACAGAGCAGAACCTCTGCTGAGGTCCATCTGTCTCCTCTGGTCCCAGTTTGTCAGAAGCAGATGTTCATCAACACACAGTGAAACATGGCTTCACCTGTAACAGCAGTAAATCCACCTCTCAGGTGTCCACTCTGCACTTTGACATGCAGAGGACACACACTGAGCTCTTAGCGTGTTCATTCCAACACGTGAACATGAAGCAGAGAGGAAGCTGCTCCACCTCTGAACAGGACTGAAGTCCCTGCTGCTCTTTCTACTGGATGAGCTGCATCACTGACTCACAGCTGATGAAGTGAGTCTCTGTGACACTGATGTCTTCTTCTCTCAACAGGTGGAGCTGAGTGTGAAGAGGACAGTGTGAAGAGGACAGTGTGAAGAGGACAGTGTGAAGAGGACAGTGTGAAGAGGACAGTGTGTGTGGACGGAGGCTGAGCTGTGTCCTGAGGATCCAGAGGCTGAAGCAGCAGCAGCTTGTGTGTAGTCTCCAATCTACACAACCCCTAATCTGCATGTGTTTGTGAGATGAAGCCGGAGCACCTGGAGAAAACACGGGGAGAACATGCAGACTCCACACAGGAAGACCCCATCTGAACCGGATTCAAACCAGCAACCTTCTTGCCCCGATTGTGTTTATTCACATGAAGAATGTGTTTATTGAAATGACACAACACAAGCAGAATATATAAACCCTCTATAAAGAGTCACATACAGTGTGTTTAAGTTTGTCTTTATTATTGTCCACCTTTGTCCCTCAGTGTGTCTCCATGTGTGTAGAACCACATTCTGTGTATATGTTTGTTTATGATCTTAAAGTTCCTGGATTCACGTCACAAATTGATTTAGTTCAACACAAAGTTCAACACATTGAAATCACTTTGAGTTTAAAATCAGAGTTTTGTCTTTGACACAAAAGATCAAAACTCTGGACTTAAAAATGGGACGTTTTCAGTTCTGCATCAGGTGCAGAGCGGTGGTGGCTTTTCTCCTTTTGACCCACAGGTGGCGCTGCAGTATAACAGCAGCACATCCCAGTCAAAGCCTTTATATTCAGTCTATGAGTCAAACACATGGATCATTTCCTCTGTGACAAACCAGATGTAACGAGAAGAAAAACATCTCAGAGAGAAAAGTTCTGTTTCTACTTGTCTCTGCTTTAATGCTCAATAAACATCCTTCCACCGACTTCACTGGAATCATGACTCAGCTTTTCTTTCCTCTTCAAACAAACTGGTGGAAACATCTCGTCCTTGGTGCAGGTAAAAGAACAAAATCACCAGTTTGACATAATGGAAACCAGCAGAAGAAAAGTGAATGAGACATTTACAGAATGAAGAAGAGTCGATGAAGAGCAGAGCATCTTTAAGTCTCTGAGGAAACTGTTTCATAAACATTTTACCATATTTAATAGAAAACTGACCCGAGGACGTTTTATACAAACGTAGATGAAGATTCTTGTTGTACGTTCTCGACCACCACCTCAGAACAACCACCAGGGGGAGACTGTAGCAGGCCTCTGGGAACAGCTGCATGCTGGGAAATAATTGATGATGGGAGGTTCACAGAAGAGACAAGGGACAGAAAGTGTCTGAGAGATGATGTCCTGAAGACAGGGGACATTTTGGGCCTGTTGTGTTGAACAGTTTGTGTTATTTTGTGGAGACACTTGTCTCAACATGATGATGTCACTTCCTGTTCAAGCCCGTCTCAGTTCTTTGTGACTTCAGGATCAGAAATGTTTGACAGAGTCAGTTCCTGACAGGCTCCAGTTCTCACTGTGTGGAGAGGTCATCATGTGACTTTGTGATGATCCTCAACACACGTGTGTCAGTGTAACATGTGACTGTGACGCCATGTTCATGAACACGCTGCTCTCACATCTGTCAGCAGATGTTGAAGCTCTGAGGTCCACTTCCTCTGCAGCAGAGTGAGACCATCATCTCTTCATGGAGCTGTGCACCAGGCTGGTGTCATGTGACCAAACACAAAGTGTGAACAACACGTCTCCAAAGGATCCGTTAGATTCCATCAAACACGTTTATGGGATAAACTTTATACTTATAAGGAAAAGCTTGTGCTCGTGATGAAATTCTTCATCTGATCAATATGTCTCAATATAAACAGCCTGACAGCAGATCAATACATTTATTTATGATTCTTTATCAGTTGATTTCATTCATTCACCAAACAGTCAGTGATCACTAGCGGTCCGTCCACACATCTGTCCACGCAGCACGGGAAACAGGCTTGGGTACGCGTGAGGGTAAGCTGGCGCACACTGGCTGCCGCTCCTTTTGACACTTTGTTACCGCTCCTGTGATTTATGTGACTTTTTAAAGCTATTTTATTCGGCGGACTTTGGATTAATAGAGCCTACCTGCTCTACTGGAGTCCTTATTCTGTGATGACTCAGGAGCTGGGGCTCGCCAGCCTGTGGTCGTTGCCGGACGGCGCGGCTTGTTTTTGTGTACTGTTTTTTACATCGGTGCTGGCAATGATCTCATACACCGCTCCGCAGCTACGCCGTTGGTTGCAGCAGATTTCCTGCTTGAGTGTCTTGGGCTGCAGCAGCATGTTGAGGTTCCTACTCACACCAAGGGGCACACTCTGGATCTGGTTATCACTGACTCTGCTTCCATCAGTAACCTACAGGTCTATGATCTCGGTGTGTCCGACCACAAAGTGGTCTCAATGGCCTTAACTTTTATGCTGCCTACTATTAGACCTAGGCGTCAAATGTAAAAACATTGACTCGGCCACTATGACCATGGATCTCCAGCTCATCACCTGCCCAGCCTCTGCATCAATGGATGAATTAGTGGAACTCTACAATACATACCTGAGAAGTGTTTTGGATCTCCATGCCCCTGTCAAGTCACGTGAGGTCAATTTCTCACGCTCCGCTCCCTGGTTCACACATGAGCTAAGGAAAATAAAAACAGCTGGGCGTGCCCTGGAACGACGCTGCAGACACTCTGGGCTCACTGTCCATAAACTGGCCTACCATGAGCATCAAAGGGCCTACTCCAACTCCCTTAAAGATGCTCGCTCACAGTTCTGCTCCGGGTTAATCAATAAAAACCCTGGCAACTCCAAACAGCTTATTTCCACCATAAGCCATCTCCTGAAACCACAACCACCCTCTTCAACTGAGGCTACAGAGGAGCAATGCAACAGCTTCATTGACTTTTTTAGATCAAAGGTCAACACCATTCGCTCTCTGATGTCCAGCTCTCCATGTCTGCTTCCCTCTGACACCAACACCTTATCTACAAGTGTGCTGTCTCCTCTACATCTCGCTGAGGTTCAGGAGAGCCATGTTGAGGCAATCCTCAAAAAAATGAAATCCTGTACCTGTACCCTGGACCCCATTCGCACTGCTCTGCTAAAGTTACATATCTCCACTCTCAGTCCTTTCATCACCAAGGTTGTTAACCTTTCCCTTCAGTCTGGCTGTGTCCCACCTTCCTGTCCAAGGTGTTAGAGAAGGTGGTCGCTTCTCAACTTCAGGACCACCTCAAACATAACAACTTGTTTGAAAAGTTTCAGTCCTACCTCTCTGGCAGAACTGACTATGTCTCACTGGGAAGATGCAAGTCCAGACTGCTCCCTGTCTCCTGTGGTGTTCCGCAAGGGTCGGTCCTCGGCCCCATCCTCTTCATTATTTACATGCTTCTCCTCGGTCATGTCATCAGCAAACATAGGATGTCCTTCCACTGTTATGCTGACGACACACAGCTTTACATCAAAACTGCCCTTAACCCCTCTGTAGCCATTTCATGTCTCACCGCCTGTCTTGGGGAGCTAAAGACATGGATGAGCAGCAACTTTCTCCAGTTAAACAGTAGCAAAACTGAAGCCCTTCTTGTTGGCACTCCACACCAGGCTCTGTCAATCCTCCATAACTCAGCTCACCTTCGACGGTCAGGTCATACCCCTCTCCTCCACAGTCACTAATCTGGGAGTTAGGTTTGATCCTCACCTGACCTTTAATGACCATATAGAACACCTGTGCAAAACCTCCTTTTACCATCTCAAAAACATTTCCAAACTCCGCCCCACTTTAGCCCTGTCAGACGCAGAGAAGCTCGTCCACGCATTCATCTCCTCTAGACTGGACTACTGCAATTCACTTTTCACTGGGATCACTGGCAAGAACATCCAAAAACTGCAATTCATTCAAAACAGCGCTGCCAGGATCCTGATGAGAGTCCGTAAATATGAGCACATAACACAAATTCTCCACTCACTCCACTGGCTCCCTGTCTCAACCCGGATTGACTACAAAGTCCTACTCCTCACCCATAAATGCATAAATGGACATGCACCTCCCTATCTACAAGAACTCATCACTTCCCAAACCTCCACCCGCACCCTCAGATCTACAAGTAGCTCGCTCCTTCGGGTTCCCAACACCAAGCTCTGCACCATGGAACGGTCTCCCTGACCACCTGAGGGCAACACAGACCCTGGACTCTTTTAAGACTGGTCTAAAAACCTTTTTATTCAAAAAGGCGTTCTTACTTTGAGTTTGAGTTCTTAGGACTTTGATTTTTGATTTTTAACTATGTACTTGTGGCACTCTGAGATTCTCGGATGAAGAGTGCCTTACAAATAAAATTTATTATTATTATTATTATTAACCTTCTCCCCCCCACCACCTGTTCATTACTATGGGCCCCCACCCCACTCTGCTTTTCTCCTCTCACCCGCTTCCTTCTTCTTGTTCTCTCTCTGACAGTCGCCACTTGTTCCAGTTCTCTCTTTGTTATCCTGCCTTTTTTTCTTCCTACCCAATCTCTCCCTCTTCTTCTCGTACTTTTGGGTTACCTTGTTTATTTATGATTCATGCTTTTATTAATTTTAATGAAAATAACAATAGATTGAAAAATCACGAGCAATAAGTTTTTGTGTAACTTTATTTTTTCATCAGGGTAAAAATGAAAATACTGGAGTATCTAACCTGCTGCAGTAGCTTGGTGATTGTGTAGGGGGCAGTATAACCACCGAGCTGCTCAGGAGCTGCACATTGTTTTACACAGAAGAAAAACGTAAACAGGAAGTAGATTCTCTGTAAAAACCAACGAGCGAGAATCAACGTCATCAAACTGAGAAACTGCTGAATTAAAGTTAGATCAAAGGATTTCACCGCCGAGACTTTGATCTGTACGGAAACCGGTTTGTGACAAACTTCATTCCACATCTGAGGGGGGGTGTTTGTTTCCCTCACACGTCAGAAGGTGTGGGGTGCGCTTGTTTTGCAGACATGTCGGTGCAGGTGTGGTGTCTGTCGTTCCGCCAGCCGTACGCCGGTCTGATTCTGGACGGGGTGAAGACGCTGGAGAGCCGCTGGAGGCCCCTGCTGGCCCCGCTGGAGAACCAGACCCTGGCGGTCCACATCGCCCGGCGGGACTGGGAGGGGGACGAGTGGCGGGCGGTGCTTCGCGGCCCACTGGGGATGACCGAGGCTCAGATCCACGGGCTCCTGGAGTCCGGGGAGCGGTTCGGCCGCGGCGTGGTGGCAGGTGGGAACTGACCTGTGTTTTCTGTGGGGTTCCTGAAGGCATCACCTGTGGAAATACATCTCTTTCAGGATTGGTGGATGTGGGCGTGACCTCGGTGTGTCCCGCCTCCATGCTGGAGGAGGAGCTTCAGCACCTGGAGAGGTCGGCCCTTCTGGTTGGTCTGCAGGAGAAACACGTGACTCACCTGTCCAACCCTCGCTGGCTGAAAGAGCCCCTGAGCTCCCGAGGAGGTCGCGACCCCTGGACTGTGGAGATCCCCACGGAGCTTCTGCCATGAGGACACGTGATGCACACAGGGCCGGTGTCTCCTGGGATCAGATCTCACTTCCTGACCTACATGCAGATTAACACGCGTGTCCTGTGTTAAAGACCAGTCTGGGTTTACAGACGTGTGCGTGTGTGGGAGCATGTGAATGAAAGTATTGATCTCTATCTTGTGATCAGATTTGATATTGTGATTCTTAGGACGTCAGCTGAGAGGACGTCCTTCACATGTGGACCAGGAGGGATTTGAAAGGACACTGTTAGAGGATGTGGACTCATGGGGTCTGGTGGGATCAGATCTGATCTGATTGGTTCACACCTGAACATTCGTTTTCCTCAGAGAAAGAATCCTGATTTTCATGTTGCGCCACCTGCAGGTCAAACTGGACACTTCAGGCTTCAGCTCCTCCCCCTGTCGTCCAGACTCAATAAAGTGAAGTACACTAATATATCATGCTAATGTAACAGTCAACATCTTGTATTGTTAACGATGAAAATCTTCACTGAGGGAATAAAACCATGAGAAACAAAATGGTTTCTTCGATAAAACAAAGGTTCAGATCCAAAGATGATGAATGATGTCAGAATGAGTCTAGGGGGCGGTGCTTATACAGAGTTAGTTTTACATGAATGGAGTTAACGTACTGGTTGAACCTCCCGTGGAACTGGTTCTTCATGAAGTTAGTCCTGTAGTCAGCTCGTAACTTTGATTCTAGTTCAGGCCCCAGAAAGTCAAAGTACACGTTAAGTAAATGTTTGTAAAGAAGTTTCTGTCGTTTCACATCGTTCTTCTCTCTCTGATGTTTGTTCAAGTGTTTCTGATCAGTTTGGTTTGAATCAGTTATTAAATGATATAAAAACAGGCCGAGACGTCAGATGAGAATTACTACTGCACAGTGTACTGACTGTTAAAGACTCCATCACCACAAGATGGCAGCGTTCGTATCTGAGATATTCTACAGGAAGTGGAAACGAGTCGTCTTTATTTACACAAACAGATGAATGGTTCAGGAGGTCCTGATCATGTGACACCTGTGATCATGTGATCTTTGTCACTGATGAAACAAACGGTCGTCTGCTTGTGAAACAAACTTTATTCTCCCAGAAACAACTTTTCAGCATTGGCAGTTTGAACAAAACATCAACATAAATACATCCCTCATCAATAAACAGGGACTGACCATGCCCCGCCCCCTCTCACCGATTGGCCGACTGAAACTCAATTAACTGACCGACAAACTAATTAAACTCAGTTCTTCTCAGGTAATCGTACCAACAACTGTCGCTCTCGACTTCAACGTTCGGAGCAGGAAGTTATTTGTGTCGGAGATTTGTAAATAAAGTTTTTTGTCAACAAACTAACTAAGAACTCTTTCACAACTTTCAATGTGAAGCTAACACGCTAAAGTGAGAACAGAAATACCTCAATACTGGAAGTATCGAGGGTTTTTTACAAAAAATTTACAGAAAGAATAAAGATTTGTCCTAATTATTTTTCATACATCATATCCTCTTTAACTTTCCCTGCCAACGGGAACTCGTTAGCTTCATGCTAACTCTTGAGGTATGTTTCAGCAGGATGTGCATGTCACTCACACGGTGGGGGGGATGTAGTGTGTCGCTGTGTGGTGGGGGGATGGGGCTGTAATGTAAGCAACCACGTGGGCTGGGTTAGGGGCGGGGCAATAAACCCGTGAGTTGTGGCCTCCAGTCTGGAGCGTTCCCCACTGGACTGATGGTGGGAGGCAGTGGTAGGAGGAGTGATGGGGGAGGTGGGTTGGCTGAGGAGCAGAGGGCAGGTAGGTGGTGATGGGCGGGGCTTCATATGGCAGGTGTAGCATAGGGGGAGGGGGGAGAGGCGTTTGCTCCTGGTACAGATGAGCAGCGGAGGGGGCGGAGCCTGGAGGAACAGGGCCAATGGAGGAGATGGAGCCTTCCATCGATGGGGAGGAGCCTGTGGGGGGGGGGGGGGACAAATCAAACAATGCAAAATTCAATCATGTTGTATCAGCTGATCTGTCATCACTGACCACCGCCGTGTCCGTCCGTCTGTCCATCTCCTGCCCTGGAGGATTCTGGGTAGGAGGAGGGGGGCTGATGGGAGGCAGCTGGGGGTAGAAGAAGAGGAAGTCTGATACTTAACAGGAAGTGGAGCTTCCATTTCCTGGGAATTACTACACCAGCTGTACTTCCTGTTCCCAGTTCAGGTCACATTTCTGATTGATGTTATTGTTCTGATAATCACGTCTGTCCTGAGGTCAGGTGATGAGGTCACCTGTGAGACCTGCACCAATCAGAGATGAGTCTTACCGTGCAGCGGCTCCTGGCTCAGGTAGGGGGGGTAGGGTTGGTAGGTGTAGTGGTTCTCAGGAGAGGGGGAGGAGAACGTCGTCTGCTGCTGCCAGTACCACTGGGGGGGGGGGGGGGGTTAATTATAAATTAATGTTATAATATATTAATATTTTAAATATTTAAAGACAGTGTCACAGGAACTCACCTGGACGCCCAAGTTGAAGTAATACTGAAGAATTCTGCAGTCTACACACACACACACACACACACACACACACACAGAGTAACATGAGTGACAGCGGCAGGTCAGTGTGGGTGTGTGACAGTTAGGCTGGTTGACCTCTGACCTCGGGGTAAATCGCTGCCATTAGGGTCGTAGGAGTAAGGGGGCGGAGCCACCACGGTGCAGAGAGGCTCACCTAGCTCATTAACCAACCACGGAGAAGAAGCTGGGATTGACATGGAGGCTGAACAGGAAAAGATCATTTTAAACACGTTCTGATGTCAATTATCTGAGGAAACAGGTTTGTTTGTGTTTACATTGTCTCCAGAATCTAAACAAAACAGATCCACACAGAGGGTCTCTGTCAAATGCCTGTGTGTTTGTGTTTGTGTACCTGTTGCATGCGAGTGTGTGTGGACACCTGAGCGTGTCTGTGTGTGTGCACTTGGCGGCAGGTGAGCAGCTGCAGGAACATGCGATGATGGAGAAGAGGGTGAGGATGAGGAAGAGGAGGGTGAAGAGCCAACGACAGCTAAAGGCTTCACTACCTGTAACACACAAACCCAGTGAGTGTAGCTGACGTCACAATTATTATGGTTTTACCATCTTTCTGTCCCCTCAACCCGCTGAAGGTCCTACCACGTGTATAAATACAAACAGAGAGAACATTTGTACCTGCTGTGTGTGTGTGTACCTGCTGTGTGTGTGTTTGTGTGTGTGTGTGTGTACCTGCTGTGTGTAGTTGTAATTCATGTCTGGTCTTGGGGGAGAGTCAGCACATCCTCCTTCCTGTCCATCCTTTCACAACAAGAGAAAAGGTAAAAGCTTTCTGAAGCTTAGTGACATCACTGATCACATGATCATTATGACATGTTATCATGTTGTTAGCATGTCCTGCTCCGTGTCCTCCGTCTGTCCCTCACGTCAGAAGCATGTCCTCTGACAGACTGCGTCTCTTGTGTCTCTACAGATTCTGTGAAGTGATTGGTTGTTAAAGCTGTTACCTGATTGTTGGAGGCCTCAGCAGTTGTGTAACCACCGGACGTCTGGTAGTTCTGATCTGAAACAAAAGTCACAATCAACAGCTGACGAAGCCACAGACACATCTGAGGTCAGTACTGGATCTACTGACAGGAAGCTGAGTGATGTGGTGACAGGATGAGTCTGGAGAGGTGGAGATGTTCTGGGTGAGTTAGAGATCAACTGAACCAACCAGACGTTGATCTAAACTTCCCTTATCCATCTCTTGAAGGAGAGTGGAGAGTCACTGTGGTCAGTGTTCGAGTCCCAGAGGGGGGGGGGGGGTTGGCTGTCACAAGTTCAATCTGGAAACTCTCTGTCCCCCAGATAAATACTTATTTCACAGGATGGAGCTACTTTAACAAAACTCACCCTGAGCACTGAAGATGAAATCCTCTGAGAACTCAGCTGAGAGACAAAGAGACAAAGCGTCAGGGGACAAAGAGACGGAGACAGAGTCAGAGAGACAGAGTCCCGTGTCCTCCTCACCCTGGTCCTCAGCGGTGCTCGTGTCCTCCTGTTCGTCCTCTGAGGAGCACACTGGGGTGTTTGCAGGTCGATGTGAAGGGGGGCGGTGTCCAGAGGCTCTCTGAACTCGATAGGTGGAGCCAGGTGGAGGGGGAGGAGCAGTGCCCTGTGGGAGGAGTCAGAGTGAATCCAAACGGAAACGCATGGTCACATGTCTGCGTGGTCATGTGCTTCTCTCACCGGCAGCGGCGGGAAGACGGCGTCGCTGGCGTCGTCCAGCTGGTAGTACGTGATGGCCGAGTCCAGATCGCCTGGCTCCTCCCCCGTCTCCGCAGGGTAACCAAACTGACAAACTTTATTGATAGCAGCAACCAGCTGACGACGGCTACGACTGAACACAGGAAGACATGTGATCGACCACTGGGGGGGGCACAGTCACGGCTCTACATGGAGGGTGTTGTATTATATTTATGATGATTACACATGTCATCATCTGGAATAGTCTAGTTTCTTTGTCTCTGTTTATCAACCTGTCTGAGACTGCAGATGAAAATGAGTCTAAGAGGCTCTGGAACATTGTGCTCATATTAAATAATGTGCACCGTCCCTTTGGATTCAAAGTAGATCATATTTCAGAGACAGGTCATCGTGGTGAACACCAACCACACACATGGTTGGTGGGACTGTGGCAAGATGATGACATCATTTACCGGGACCTGAAGGCGTAGTTCTCATAGTCGTGGTAATATCGTCTTCCAGGGTGGTAATAGGTCAGCTGTGGGCCAATCAGGTGACGGTTGAGGAAACGGGTGGAGCTTCTGACCACAATCCATGACACACACAGACACACACAGAGACACACACACAGAGGAAGTCATCAGTATCAAGAGTAATTCATCGGTAACGCCTCCTTCAACATGCGTCACATGTCTTCACACCTGAGGTCAACCTGTGTCTCAGCAGGTGTGAATGTGATCAACTACACAAGTTCTACAAGTGTCAGTTCCCACCTGGACGCTCCGTAGCGAGGAGCTCTGACTGTAGGGTGGTGGTGGTGGTGGTGTGGGGGGGCGTAGGGATCATAGGTCATGGTTCCAGTTGAGGGAGGAGGGGGTGGGCGGGGGTGACCTGCCGGCTGGAAGCGAGGGGGCAGGCTGGATGGGGCGGGGCCTCCGTATAAAGGGGCGGGAGCTATCATGAGCTCGGCCCCCTTCATTCCACTGCTGCCCCGAGACTTCCTGAAGTAACGGTGACGATGATGACGCTGACCACGAGAGTCCAAGTCTGCACGAGGCCACAGGGTCAGGGGGGGGGGGGGGTTGCAAGAGGTCAGAGGTCATAGAATAACCTAAGCTTACCCAGATCTCCTTTTCTAGTTGGAGCAGCAACATTCCAGGCAGGAACTGGATTCACTGGTTTCAGATCCGTCAGAGGAACCAGGTGTCTAAGACAGAGACACATCACAACCATCTGACGTCTGCTGGTCTGGAGTCAGCTTCACACCTGATGCTTGGTTCAGATTAATGTGGAAGAGTCGTCAGATTAAATGTTTCATTACTTCTCTCCCAGCTCCTCGATGAACACGGTGACGGCTGACGAGTGGGTTCCTACTTCCTGGATGAAGGCGTTATAGTATTTCCCCTTTGGCTCCAGACGCACCTGAAACAACACACACACACACAATCTGGTGACAACATGATTTCATAGACTTGATGCTAATGACACATGAAGCTTCATTTCATCACAGCCGTGTGTGTGTGTGCTGTCACCTGACACTTGTCTCCCAGGAAGTACTGCCTACCAGCGAACACCATATAATCCGTCTACTGCATCTCTGTCAGTCACACAGCGCAGTAATCTGATTACTACAGCATCATTCAGGCGGATGCAATCTGATTACTGAGATAATCAATTAGGATGTAGACGACCAATCAGCATAAGAGTGAGTCACATGATCACCTCCTCATAGGTCCACAGTATGAGTGTTGTTTTTATGTCTCAGCACCAGTGACACCTAGTGGCCTGAAGGGGCATGTTTTCATTTTGTTTCTTTAGTTCTTGAGAACTCGATAAGTTGGTTCAAACTGAATCGACTTTGGTGGTTAGAGGTCAAAGGTCAGTGACCTTAGACTAATGTCCCTGTTAACAAGTTATCTTAAGAACACCACAAGACGATTTGTTCACACTTGGCACAAAGCGATTGTTGCCTCACACTAAGTCCACAGGATCTTTGTGTTATTTGTGTTGGAACCACAACTCTCCTGAGATGAGGTCGACTGAAGTGGCTGCAGCTGCTGCTTTGTAGCTGCTGTGGAAACCTACGTCATCTTGTGTGAGTGAAACACAGCATGAAGGATTTCACTGTATCCTCCAAGAGCTGCGTCTGAAGGTCACCTGCAGCTTCACGGAGGAGGAGCAGCCACCTGACCAGCCGCTCCCTCAGGGCGGAGCCACAACCTCCGCTGGGTAAGTTCCATCTCAACACTGATTGGCTTTCACCACATCGTGTCACAGGAACTATTCACTTGAGTTCTAATATTTCAATTCTAGCAGATGAAGCCAATGAAAGAAATTCCCGTCTTTTCATTGTCTTACTTTGAATCTAATATCACAGCGCTAAAAATCAGCTTCACCTTTAGTGAGAACTCACACACCAGCAGTGATGAGGTGCTACTGTCGAGTTGTGTATCTGTCGAGGTTGTGTAGCGGTCGCGGTTGTGTACTTGTTGCATCGGATGCGGTTCAGCAGCGGATCGTCTACTGCCTGCTCCACTATTATCTTACATAGAGTTTGCCCTGAGAAGGCAGGACTCATCTGTTAACATGGGAGCGGAAATGAAAACCCACCGTTCCGCTGTGCCACGGACATAACGGAGGAGCTGGTTCGATTCCTGTGGTCAAAGGTCACGATGATGTAATGAGACTAGAGCTGCTCTGAATCAAACCTTCTTCTTTACATGTATAAAAAGCTTGTCAGTGTATGATGTGTGTGTGTGTGTGTCTGTGTGTGTGTGTGTTACCTTTGCAGGTGTCCTGCCACACGTCAAACTCCAGGTTTCTGTACACGTCTCCGTCCAGAGACTTCATGACCTTATAAGGAAGAGAGAGTCTGGACGGAGGAGCATCTGCAGGAGACTGAAAAACAAAATCACCACAACAACTAAACACAGCTGACACACACACACACACACACACACACACACAACACACTCCAACTGACTCAGATGTTTTGACCCCCTGACCTTTGTATCATCTGTCCCACTTCTGTGTCTCTCCTCAGTAGCTCCAACCGACTCCACTTCCTCCCTGCAGACGAAACAAACGCACCTAACTGTGACTGTTATTACACAGGTGCAGCTGGTGTTCTGTATATTGTGTGTGTGTGTGTTGTGTGTGTGTGTGTGTGTGTGTACCTTTGTCCTCGGTCCTCAGGTGTGTCGTAGCCGATATCAACATCACTACACATTGATGAGCTGTTCCTGTAGCAGCGACCTCCGACCCGGGAGGCCTCCATAGCCTGACAGAGCTCCACCTCCTCCACCCCAAACACCTGAGTGTAGAGCAGCTCGTACAGCACAGCTACACACAGACACACACAGAACATCAATCAACCACACACACACTGATGGGACAACCACTGATCAGCACTCACCCTGACACAGCGCGGCGGAGGCGGGGTAACTCCTGGTGTAAACGATGTCATAGTGACCATTGATGGAGCAGCACAGCATCACCTAGGCAACACAGATGATTGACAGTCAGCACCGGAACTTCAGAAAAAGTCAAACTAATCGGACCAATCAGAGGACTGGAAAACCAAAGACATGTTCTACCCCCCCCCCCCCCCCCCCCGGTCAGGTGATGTCACCTTGTCCACAAAGTCGTCCTCTGAGATCACTGTGGCTGGTTTCCCCGGGTAACGATAGATCAGGAAACAACGCCTACACACAGACACACACAGACACACACACACAGACACAGACACACACACAGTGAATTCTGGTGACATCAGTCCAGTAGAGAACATGTGATGCTCCTGGGTTCCTCACCTGTACAGCTGAGACAGAGCCTTGATCTCCACCTGACCCACGGTCTCCTGTTCACACTCATAACACAGAGGTCAAAGGTCACGGCAGCTCACCTTCGGGTCCTCCAGACACTCCAGATATTTCTCGAAGGAACCTTCGACAAACTGAGAGAAGAAGAAGAAGAACACACCTGAGCCTCCACCGCCATGGCAACGCACTGTCACACATCAGGTCACATGACAACTCACCGGTTCAAAGTTGAATCTGTTCGTTCTCATGAAGTCGGCACAGTCCTGACGGATCTTCTGATGGTAGTTCTGAGAGTAATACAACTACACATACAGACACACAGTCACACACACACACAGTCACACACAGACACACACACAGTCATTATTATATCTTCATATCTCATATCTATGCACCAAACCAAGGCTCTGAGCAGGAAAGAGTTTTTAAAGTTTTAAATGAAACACTTAGCGGCATTGATCAAAATGAATGTATTGTGTTGGGTGGAGACTGGAACTGCTGCACAGATTTGAAGCTAGATAGGACGGGTGTGGAAACACATGTTCAGTCCTCCCAGCTTTTATCTGAGTATCATGAAAGCAGATCTGGTGGATGTGTGGAGGATGAAACATCCTTCAGCCCGGCAGTACACCTGGTGAAGGTGTTAGATGGAAGGATGAGTGCAGCAGGTTAGATAGGTTTTATCTTTCTGCCACTTTTACTAATCAGGTTTTTAACTGTCAGATCCTCCCTGTTGGTTTTACTGATCACCATCTAGTTTTAATGGAGTTTATTTTATCATCAACAGTAAAATCAAAGTCTTTTTGGCATTTTAACGTTAAATTATTGCATGATTTTACTTTCTGTGAACATTTTAAACTGTTTTGGGCTTTTTGGGGAAAATAAGAAACATGAGTTTTCCTCCCTCACCCGGTGGTGGGAAGTAGGAAAAGCCCAAATCAGAGTGTTCTGTCAGCAACACTCAGCCAACTCCACAGTTAAAATAAAAAGAGCCATTCAGACATTAGAGGAGGAGATCAGGAACCTGGAGGCTGACACACAAAACAACGGGCAGAATGCAGAACGGCTCAAAACCAAGAGACAGGACTTAAACTCTTTTTCACATGAGAGAGCCAAAGGAGCCTTGGTCAGAGCCCGATTCACTGAACTACACGATATGGATGCTCCGACCACCTTCTTCTTCAACTTAGAGAAGTCGGTGGCTCGGAGGAAAGTGATGGTGTCTCTGCGGCTCCCGGACGGAGAAGTGACCAGAGAACCGGCTCAGATGAGGAAACACACGTAGGTTTCTACTCGGAGATGTTCAGGGCAGAACATTGTGATGCAGACGCTACTGCAGAGCTGCTAGAAGGACTTCCTCAGCTGACTCCAGAAGAACAGGACACACTAAACACTGACATCACCCTAGAGGAGCTGACCACGGCTGTGGAGCAGATGGCGTCTGGAAAGGCCCCTGGAGTGGATGGACCACCTGCTGAGTTTTTAAAACATTTCTGGGGTATTTTGGGACGAGACATTTTAGACATTTTTAAAGAGTGTTTTAAAAAAGGGACACTTCCTACTTCCTGTAGACGGGCAGTTCTCTCTCTGCTGCCTAAGAAGGGAGATCTGAGCCTTTTAAAGAACTAGAGACCAGTCGCCCTTTTATGCACAGATTACAAAATCCTCTCGAAGGTTTTATCCAACAGGCTGAAGACTTATATCGAACAGCTGATCAACCCAGATCAATGCTACTGTGTGCCTGACAGATCCATGCTGGACAACCTGTTTTTAATAAGAGATGTGTGTAAATTAAATAATGTTAAGGTGGGTATTATATCAATCGATCAGGAGAAAGCATTTGACCGTGTGGATCACAAGTTTTTATTTTCAACTTTGCAGGCTTTTGGTGCTCGGGGGGGGGGGGGGGGGGGGGGGGGGTTCCTGGATTAAACTGCTGTACAAATGCGTGGTGAGGGGGGGGGGCTGAGCTGTCCTGTTCCCTTCACGAGAGGCATCAGGCAGGGCTGCCCCATCTCAGGACTACTATACAGCATCACCATAGAGCCACTTCTGTGCAGGTTGAGGAGCAGGTTGAGGGGTCTCTCTCTCTCTCTCTCTCTCTCTCTTTCTCTCTCTCTCTTTATCTCTCTCTCTCTCTCTCTCTCTCTCTCTCTCTCTCTCTTTCTCTCTCTCTCTCTCTCTCTTTATCTCTCTCTCTCTCTCTCTCGGGGCTGGCTCACAACCCTCCTGTGGTCGTCTCTACATATGCTGATGACGTAAATGTTTTTATTCATGATCAGCATGATGTCCAGCAACTTCAGGAAAGTCTGGTCTGCTATGGGAGAGCCTCTTCAGCCAGAGTCAACTGGGAGAAGAGTGAGGGGTTTTTAATGGGGCAGTGGAGCCCGGGGACTGAGCCTGATCTTCCTGCAAATCTCCAGTGGGGAAGGAATGGATTAAAGGTTCTGGGGGTCCATCTAGGAAGAGAGGGCTTCCAGAAGCAGAACTGGGAGGGGGGGGCTGGAAAAGGTGGAAGCAAAGTTGTCTAAATGGAAATGGTTGCTACCTTATCTGTCCTGCAGGGGGAGAGTTCTGATAGTGAATAACTTGGTCTCCTCGTCTCTTTGGCACAGACTTATTGTGTTGGTGCCACCTCCTGGTCGGGTTAAGGATGTGCAGCGTCGCCTGGTGACTTTCTTCTGGTCTGGTCAGCACTGGCTGAGGGCAGCGGCCCTGTATCTCCCTGTGGCAGAGGGAGGTCAAGGTCTCATTGACCTTGTGTCTTTAACTGCGGCCTTCAGACTGCAGACGGTGCAGAAGCTACTGTACGACTGTGGTCTCTGCTGATTGGCTCCTGCTCCTCTGCTGCTCAGACAAGATGGCCGACTAGGGCTGGACAAACAGTTATTTCTGTTATCATCAACTGAAGCTGACCTGACTGGACTGACTCCGTTCTACAGCTCGGTGGTGAACGCCTGGCAGACGCTGGAGGTCAAGCGGACTCCTGACCCTAGACCAGGGATATGGCTGTTTGAGGAGCCGCTGTTCTACAATGAGTTCCTGAGAACTGACACCTGTTCCTCTAAAACATTAAGGAATAAGTTTATTGAGGCGGGCATCATCAAACTGGGCCACCTCACAAAGGCCTCCATGGAAACACTCTGTGACATCACCAACATCAGGTCCTCCAGAGTGCTGGAGAGGATTGTGGAGGAAGTGATGCAGTCCCTGTCTGTGCCACTGGGAGCGTTTGCTGAAGATCGTTCTCTAGCTGACCAATGGGATGATGACTGTGAGAACCTGTAATAAAGTTCCCCTTCATGTAATATTGGTTTATGTCATTTGTAAATCCACCAATAAACCTGCAGAGCCACAAACAAACATTGAATAACAAAGTGTTTTTGCAAGTTTTCTGTGAAATAGAATTTACACTCACATCAGTTTTATTTCTTGTTTTCATAGAAAGTAGTTTCTATGGTGGAATTCCAGTTCATCCAGTTTAGACTTGATGGGAAACCATGTTGTCTGCAGCCAGGTACTCTGGCTCTTTGCTGACACCTTGTGGTCAATCACTGTTACTGTTGGGATGCAAATCTCAGCAGTTGTTGAAATACACAACGGTCAAATGATGCATCACAATGCAGCTGTATTTCTCTAGATCTATAAACCACACTGTGACTGGACTGTATGAATGTGACCTGACGTGGCAGAGTTCTGCAGATGGAGTCACACATTCAGCTCCAACACCAAATATAACAACCTTCAACTCACAGGAGGAAACATGGGTTTGAGCTCAGGCTTCATTTGATGGAGTTGGGCCGTTTGGGAGTTTTCCACATTTTAACAAACTATTGACGGATCAGACCGATCTCAAGGAAACACGTCTTCATCGTGTTCACATGATGAAGACGTGTTTGACTCCAGAGTTTCTGAGGCTCATTTAAACATCATGATGAATCTCATTGTACGGCTCAGTCCCAGTAGACGCTCCCAGTCAGGACTCAGTGTGAAAGTGAAGATCTGGATTCATGATCCCACACCGTCCATTATTAACTAAATACATGATCCTAAGTTTGTTATCTACATCATAACATCACAATAAAACATGAACTGTGAACCAGTTCATCTTCATGGGTATGAACTGGACTTTGAACTGGGAGGTTTCAAGAGTGAACTGGTTCCACAGGGAGGAGGAGCCTGAGAACAGGGAGCGGTCAGACTCCATTTTCACCTGGACGAGCAGAAGGAAGGAAAGTGAGCAGGTGAGTGTGAACACAACTTTCTGAAAGTTTCACTGTCTCACTCTCACACCTGCTGTTAACATCCGTCTGCTGATCACATGACTCTAACATGTCAGTTCACACCTGGTGACAGACGTCATGTGATCGGATCCCAGAGACAGATGTGAACAGCAGGTCTGGATCAAAGAGACTTCAAAGGACTAATTAACAGAGTTAACTCACAGCTTCACTTTTTATCTTCATCTGTTCATCAAGTGTTTAATAACACAACGTGTTTTCACAATCATACGTTACAGCAGTGGTCACCAGCCAGTGGAGAGTCTTCACTGTGGATCCCAGTAAAGCTCTGGACTCACTGGCTGAGGTGTGAGGAACATCGACCTGCAGAGCCAGGTACACACACACACACACACACACACACACACACACACACACACACACACACACACACTGGTGTTGTGAGTTTTAAAGTGAATCTAAAGTTGTTGCTTGTGTTTGACCTTCATTTGGGCACAAAGCCATAGAACTGAGTGGAGACACAGAGAGCTGCTTCAAGCTGTGACTGATGTGCTCTCAGTGTTACTGTCTATAAAGTTCTGTAATTCATTTCCAGCCTTTATGACGTGAACATGATTCTAGATGTTGAGTTTCTTCTCTTAGTGGCCGGGGGTTGAAGGACACATGAACTTTTACAAGCTTGTATTCATTAACTTTAATGTAGTTGATTGGTTTGAGTGGAGATCAGGAAATGCTCAAGTTGAGGTCACCTGTCAGGAGAGAGAGAGAGAGAGAGAGAGAGAGAGAGACTCTTGTCCTTCCTGAGGTTTCTGATGTGATCACTGTATATCCTTGTATATAAGTACTCCTGTGTACTCAAATAAATACCAGTACTACAAACTATGAAGCCCTGCATCTATTTCACAATAAAAACAATAAACAAATAAATGAATTATTTCAGTCGACAGAAACGCTGGAGTGCTTTTATTTTGAAATGGGTAGGCTACAGGAAGTGTTGCAAATATTTGCAGTTGTGACGTTTTCAACAGATAAACATTGAATCTGGTGTGAAAGATCATTTCACTGTGTTCTGCTGTAAACTGAGCACAGAACCAGAGGAAATAGACCAGACCTTGAATATCTAGAAGAGCAGCGTGGCCTGAACCACAACTGAGCCGCAGCCGGTGCAACATGGACGAGGACACTTCAGAGCAAGTTGGACCCTCAACCACAAAGTAAGAGACCTGCTACAAACATGTGAAGCTCCAAACTGAATCCTCAGAGAATGAACCAGTGAATGATGTGTTCTGAATAAAAACATGTTTGTGTTTGCAGAGGTCAGGACCACAGACTGAGAGCAGAGTCTCCAGGGTCCAGCTGTCTGTCTCTGAAGAGTGACCGGTCCATGAGACAGCCTCCAGTCTTCAGTAATGAACCTGGACCCTCACACACAGAGTAAGAGACTGTTTCTACTGGGACCTGCTCTGAAGAGGATCTAGTTTCCTCTAGTGTGGCCCCTGCATTAGGACACAGCTTCATTGAAGTTGGTGACTAATCTCTCAGAATCACTCAAAGAGCTCAGACCTCCACCAAGAACCAACACGCTCCTTATGAAACCACTTTGAAATCCACTAGAGACTCATTCTGATTTGGATCTGCACCAAATTCCACACACTGGTAAACATCAGTCCTCTGAACATGTCTGTGATAGAGGACCCCCCCCCCCCCCCCCCCGTGATCTGGTTCACAGACCACAACCTTCCACCAAGTTTACTGGTAATCTGTTGTTTTTTATAATCCCAGTAACGAACCAACCAACACACAAACATACTGGGTGAACACAAAACCTCCTTGACAGAAGTGATGACAACCTGTGACTGTGACATGTGAGTTATCAGGACATGTCTTCACAGGGAGAGGAAGAGGAGTCATGTTTCTGAGGAGGAGCAGTCGTCCTGCTGTGCTTCGTGTCAGGACGTCCTGAAGGATCCAGTCTCCACCAGCTGTGGACACTGGTTCTGCAGACAGTGCATCACCTCATACTGGGACCAGTCTGGTTCTTCAGGAGACTCCTCCTGTCCCCAGTGTGGACAAAGATCCAGAACAGGAGCTGGAGGTCAGACAGCCGGTCAGAGCAGCACTGTACATGTGTCTGCTGATGTCTTCACTTCTGACATCAGCACATGTGGTTTTATTTTGTTCCTTCATACAGCATCAACATTTAACATCGTTAGAAAAGCACAAAGTTAAAAAGCTTTTATTTTCTGTAGTTTTTCTGTATCTGATGAAAACAATCAGCAGATTCTCAGATTCTCTGTCTCTCACATTGTTTCTTGTCTTTCAGCAGATCGTGGTCTGCAGGAGGTTTCAGATGAACATAAGCTCAGTCTGAGGAGGAGATGTGAACATGTGACTGAAGGAAGTGATGAAACAGGAAGTAGAACCCTCCTCAACAGGATCTACACTGAGCTCTACATCACAGAGGGACAGAGTGAAGAGGTTAATACTCAACATGAGGTGAGGCAGCTTGAGACGGCTTCCAAGAAGAAGATCCTCCAGGACACTCCCATCAAGGTCCACGACATCTTTAAAGCCTCCACTGACCAGCAGAGCAGCATCAGAGTCGTCCTGACCAACGGAGTCGCTGGCGTTGGAAAAACCTTCTCGGTGCAGAAGTTCACTCTGGACTGGGCAGAGGGTTTAGAGAACCAGGATGTGGGTCTGCTGACTGTGCTTTCGTTCAGGGAGCTGAACCTGGTGAAGGACCAGCAGCACAGTCTTCTCACGCTGCTCCATGTTTTCCATCCAGCGTTACAGAAGCTCACTGCAGAGACGCTCGCTGTCTGTAAACCTTTGTTCATCTTTGACGGCCTGGATGAAAGCAGACCTTCTCTGGACTTCAACCACAGGGAGCTTGTGTCTGAGGTCACACAGAGGTCATCAGTCAACGTGCTGCTGACAAACCTCATCCGGGGGAATCTGCTTCCCTCGGCTCTCGTCTGGATAACCTCCAGACCTGCGGCGGCCAATCAGATCCCTCCTGCATGTGTTGACAGGGTCACAGAAGTACGAGGCTTCACTGAGGCCCAGAAGGAGGAGTACTTCAGGAGGAGACTCAGTGATGAAGAGCTGTGCAGCAGAATCATCTCACACATCAAGACGTCCAGGAGCCTCCACATCATGTGTCAAATCCCAGTCTTCTGCTGGATCAGTGCTACAGTTCTGGAGCACATGTTGACCACAGACCAGAGAGGAGAGCTGCCCAAGACCCTGACTGACCTGTACTCACACTTCCTGCTGGTTCAGACAAAGAGGAAGAACAACAAGTACGGTGAGGGACATGAGACGAGTCCACAGCAGCTGACGGAGGCTGACAGGGACGTTCTCCTGAAGCTGGGGAGGCTGGCACTTCAACATCTGGAGGAAGGAAACATCATGTTCTACCAAGAAGACCTGGAGCGGTGTGGTCTTAATGTCACAGAGGCCTCGGTGTACTCAGGAGTTTGTACTGAGATCTTCAGAAGAGAGTGTGTGATCTTCCAGAAATCAGTCTACTGCTTTGTTCATCTGAGCGTTCAGGAGTTTCTGGCTGCAGTCTACGTGTTCCACTGTTACACCGAGAGGAACACAGAAGAACTCAACAACTTCTTGGGAACATATGGGAACACATGGGGTACCTTCTCCCTGGATGACCTCCTGAAGAGAACCATGGAGAAATCCCTCACCAGTACAAATGGTCATCTGGACCTGTTTGTTCGCTTCCTTCACGGCCTCAGTCTGGAGTCCAACCAGAGAGTCTTAGGAGGCCTGCTGGGTCGGACAGGGAACAATCCAGAGATCATCCAGAGAGTCTTAGGAGGCCTGCTGGGTCGGACAGAGAACAATCCAGAGATCATCCAGAGAGTCATCAACAACCTGAAGGAGATGAAGAGTTATAACATCTCTCCTGACAGAAGCATCAACATCTTCCACTGTCTGACTGAGATGAACGACCACTCAGTTCATCAGCAGGTGAAACAGTTCCTGACGTCAGAGAACAGATCAAAGGAGAAACTCTCTGAGATCCACTGCTCAGCTCTGGCCTACATGCTGCAGATGTCAGAGGAGGTTCTGGATGAGTTGGACCTGAACAAGTTCAACACATCAAACCAGGGTCGACTGAGACTGATCCCAGCTGTGAGGAACTGCAGGAAGTTTATGTGAGTCCAGACATGATCAATAACATGTTCAATAAGTGTGTGTGTGTGTGTGTGTGTGTGTGTGTGTGTGTGTGTGTGTGTGTGTGTGTGTGTGTGTGTGTGTGTGTGTGTGTGTGTGTGTGTGTGTGTGTGTGTGTGTGTGTGTGTGCAACTTACGACTTTTCTGATATACGATTAATCTATCGATTATTGAAACGATTAAGTAACTAATCTGATTATGAATCACACAAATTCTCCATTGCTCTTATTTATCAGCTTTTAAATTTAGCTTTGATTGAAAACAATCATCAATACTTCATTCAACAATGCCTTTTTAATAAACTTTGCGGCAACTATTGATACAAAAACAAAGAAAAATCTAGTTTTTGTCCATTTAAAACCAAGGACAGGCAAAGTGCCAATATAAAAAATTAAGTAAAAAATCAAATATTCAGCTAGTCTTTCTTCGGGTTATGTTAATGGTAAAATTCTCCCATACTTTTGACTTCCTGGTACACGATGGTGTTGCACGATGCCATTGGTCCGTGTTTTGTTGCTTTTGCACATGCGCGATGTTCAGAGATAGGAAGAGAGTGAGATGGTTCACTCCTCAGCTGCTTCCATCAGCCGGTAACACAACGTTTAGTTCAGCTGACAAACACACGCCGATTTATGTCGACGTCGATTAATTGTTGCATCCTTAGTGTTTGTGTGTAATAAAGTTATTATTATGGGGCGGTGTGGCCTAGGGGGTAGAGTGAGCGTTCTGCAACAAGAAGGTTGCCGGTTCAAATCCCACTCCCCCCACCTGCATGTCGAGGTGTCCTTGGCAAGATACTGACCCCCTAAGTGGCCCCTCATGAATGTTGAGTGTACTAAAAATGTAAAGTAATCTAATTATTATGTATTCATATACTCTCATTGTTCTCATATGAGTTCAACTAGATCAGATGTGGAGAGTGAAATCCAATGTGATCACAGGCCATGAACATGTTCTATGACCTCTGACCACCTGAATCTAATGAGTTCCTCTATTAGTCTGAATGAACGATTGAACCAAATCTGAAAGGATTCTCTTGAGGAGTTTTAACAAAGAGGGGATTTACCAGGGTGAGGGTCACATGATCACGTTTTGTATGAATGTTGTGTTTCTGATTTAATTCTCACAGATTTGATATTTTCTTTAATTACAGACTCTGGAGTTGTTTCCTCTCAGAGACTCACTGGGAAGTCGTGGCCTCAGCTCTGAAGTCAGACCCCTCACATCTGAGAGAACTGGATCTGAGTAGAAATAAGCTGCAGGATTCAGCAGTGAAGCTGCTGTGTTCTGGACTGGAGAGTCCAAACTGTCGACTGGAGACTCTGAGGTCCTTAAATCCTTCTTCACTTTTCAGACTTTCTTTCTTATTGGGTCATTATTTATTTAAACTGTCTCAGTTCTGCTCTGCTCACTGTCCCTCAGTCATCTGTCACTCACCCAGCCTGTCAGTCACGTCCACCTCATCAACTCCATTCACCTGCACTCACCTGCTCCTGATCACTAAGAAAGTGTCAGTAAATAACATGTGGACTGAGGCCGAGCACTCGTCCTCCTCAGGTTTTCAAAATAAGACACATTCTTATTGAAACACGTTGGACAGTTGATAAGTATAGAAACAAACAGGAAGTGACATCAGGAGCCATCTCTACTTTAAACAGTGTTTAATTACACAAACCTGCTCAGTGACCAACACACAGAGAAGAAGCTGATGAATGAAACAATGGTCCAACATGTCTGATCTGATATTTATCTTCAGGTCACAGACTGGACTGAGGTCAGCAGCATGTTGAGAGTCTGTGTTGACATGATGACGATCCACAACAACAGGAGGACACATTCTAATATTCATATTTCTTTATCCAGGTTGAGGGACTGCAGTATGTCAGAGATCAGCTGTTCTTCTCTGGCTTCAGCTCTGAGGTCAAACCCCTCTCATCTGAGAAAACTGGATCTGAGCTACAACGACCTGCAGGACTCAGGAGTGAAGGAGCTGATTGATCTACAGCAGAGTCCAACCTGTCGACTGGAGACTCTGAGGTCAGTTCACTGACTGACTTTTGTAGATCTCATATCTATAAAACAGCATTAATACACAATTTATCTCATTTAATTCTAATTTAACATAATTCCTCTTCATACATAACTTCAATCCATTCATTAATTAATCTTGACATTTTAAATATTCAGCTACTTGTTAAAACACTGAGTTTAGTTCTGGATTTCCTAAACTGATCTGCAGGACAGAGACCGGGTCCAAATAATCTATTTGTACTGAATCAGGATCAGTTTTTAGTCCAACATGTCTGATTTCATATTTATCTTCCATGTTATGAGTTTGTGTGACATGAATATGTGTCTGTTATTTTCACACATGAACTCAGTTTAATTTACAGTTAAGTTTTATTCTTTATCCAGGTTGAGGCTCTGCAGTCTGTCAGAGATCAGCTGTTCTTCTCTGGCTTCAGCTCTGAGGTCAAACCCCTCTCATCTGAGAGAACTGGATCTGAGCTCCAACGACCTGCAGGACTCAGAAGTGAAGGAGCTTCTTGATCTACAGCAGAGTCCAACCTGTCGACTGGAGACTCTGAGGTCAGTAGATGGTTGGAGTCAGTCCACGCTGCTTTCATCAGTATGTTACTAAACACAGTCAGTATCACAGATCCAGGGTCTGTGCTACCAAGCAGGATTTGTGGTCATCAGGTTAACTTCAGGTTTAGTTTTTTCAGTTCTACGAAGCTCGTCCACTTCTTAACCAGGTCAATCACCATGGTAACTTCTGATGACAGCTAACCTGCTCCAGGTTAAGTTGGAGATCAACCCGTATAGAAGCTCCGCCCACTGACCACAGTGACTCTACACTGTTGTGTGGTGCACACTCTCCTTAAAGGGACGGATAAGGGAAGTTTAAATCAACGTCTGGTTGGTTCAGTTGATCTCTAACTCACCCAGAACATCTCAATGTCTCCAGACTCATCCTGTCCCCAAAACACCAGATGACCTCAGCTTCCTGGAGACAGGTCCATGTGTGTGTCCTCAGAGACAGTGTGTGTCCTCAGAGACAGTGAGACAGTGTGTGTCCTCAGAGACAGTGATACAGTGTGTGTCCTCAGAGACAGTGAGACAGGGTGTGTCCTCAGAGACAGTGTGTGTCCTCAGAGACAGTGAGACAGTGTGTGTACTCAGAGACAGTGAGACAGTGTGTGTCCTCAGAGACAGTGAGACAGTGTGTGTCCTCAGAGTCAGTGAGACAGTGTGTGTACTCAGAGACAGTGAGACAGTGTGTGTCCTCAGAGACAGTGAGACAGTGTGTGTCCTCAGAGACAGTGAGACACTGTGTGTCTTCTTGTCTTCCACTCGTCTTGTTAGTAAACAACAGATTCAGATCTCGTGGCCTCGAGTTATTTATCTCGTTCACACGTTATTATGTCGTGGTCACGTAATATATTTTGACCAGATGCCACCAGGGGGCGCTGTAACTTACACAAGCTGGACCACAGCTGACAGCCTCACACGAGGGACAGAGACGGTGTCGTCTTCATCTGATCTGAGACAGTTTGTCCTCTCACTTCATCAGTGAAGAACTGATCAGGTGGATCTTTGTCACAGCTCTGAGATCAGTGGGACTGAAGCCTCTCCTCATCACATGGTAACCAGGAGCTCTTTATACAGAGCAGAACCTCTGCTGAGGTCCATCTGTCTCCTCTGGTCCCAGTTTGTCAGAAGCAGATGTTCATCAACACACAGTGAAACATGGCTTCACCTGTAACAGCAGTAAATCCACCTCTCAGGTGTCCACTCTGCACTTTGACATGCAGAGGACACACACTGAGCTCTTAGCGTGTTCATTCCAACACGTGAACATGAAGCAGAGAGGAAGCTGCTCCACCTCTGAACAGGACTGAAGTCCCTGCTGCTCTTTCTACTGGATGAGCTGCATCACTGACTCACAGCTGATGAAGTGAGTCTCTGTGACACTGATGTCTTCTTCTCTCAACAGGTGGGAGGGATCTCAGTGGGACTGAGGTTGAAGAGGACAGTGTGAAGAGGACAGTGTGAAGAGGACAGTGTGAAGAGGACAGTGTGTGTGGACGGAGGCTGAGCTGTGTCCTGAGGATCCAGAGGCTGAAGCAGCAGCAGCTTGTGTGTAGTCTCCAATCTACACAACCCCTAATCTGCATGTGTTTGTGAGATGAAGCCGGAGCACCTGGAGAAAACACGGGGAGAACATGCAGACTCCACACAGGAAGACCCCATCTGAACCGGATTCAAACCAGCAACCTTCCTGCCCCGATTGTGTTTATTCACATGAAGAATGTGTTTATTGAAATGACACAACACAAGCAGAATATATAAACCCTCTATAAAGAGTCACATACAGTGTGTTTAAGTTTGTCTTTATTATTGTCCACCTTTGTCCCTCAGTGTGTCTCCATGTGTGTAGAACCACATTCTGTGTATATGTTTGTTTATGATCTTAAAGTTCCTGGATTCACGTCACAAATTGATTTAGTTCAACACAAAGTTCAACACATTGAAATCACTTTGAGTTTAAAATCAGAGTTTTGTCTTTGACACAAAAGATCAAAACTCTGGACTTAAAAATGGGACGTTTTCATTTCTGCATCAGGTGCAGAGCGGTGGTGGCTTTTCTACTTTTGACCCACAGGTGGCGCTGCAGTATAACAGCAGCACATCCCAGTCAAAGCCTTTATATTCAGTCTATGAGTCAAACACATGGATCATTTCCTCTGTGACAAACCAGATGTAACGAGAAGAAAAACATCTCAGAGAGAAAAGTTCTGTTTCTACTTGTCTCTGCTTTAATGCTCAATAAACATCCTTCCACCGACTTCACTGGAATCATGACTCAGCTTTCTTTCCCCTTCAAACAAACTGGTGGAAACATCTCGTCCTTGGTGCAGGTAAAAGAACAAAATCACCAGTTTGACATAATGGAAACCAGCAGAAGAAAAGTGAATGAGACATTTACAGAATGAAGAAGAGTCGATGAAGAGCAGAGCATCTTTAAGTCTCTGAGGAAACTGTTTCATAAACATTTTACCATAATTAATAGAAAACTGACCCGAGGAGAGGTCATCATGTGACTTTGTGATGATCCTCAACACACGTGTGTCAGTGTAACATGTGACTGTGACGCCATGTTCATGAACACGCTGCTCTCACATCTGTCAGCAGATGTTGAAGCTCTGAGGTCCACTTCCTCTGCAGCAGAGTGAGACCATCATCTCTTCATGGAGCTGTGCACCAGGCTGGTGTCACGTGACCAAACACAAAGTGTGAACAACACGTCTCCAAAGGATCCATTAGAATTCATCAAACACGTTTATGGATAAACTTTATACTTATAAGGAAAAGCTTGTGATCATAATGAAATTCTACATCTGATCAATATGTCTCAATATAAACAGCCTGACAGCAGATCAATACATTTATTTATGATTCTTTATCAGTTGATTTCATTCATTCACCAACAAAACCATTTAAACACAAAACCTCTGATCCTGAATGAAAAGAATCAGAAAGAAGAAGAATCTTAATTAATCTGCTGCTCGTTCACAAGACGCTCATCAGCTCAGTAGCTTCAGCTTCAGGTCAGTGTTTGGTTCCTTTAAGGTTCAGGTTCAACCTCTCTCTCTAATTCTACAAGAACCGGGAGGAGAGAGTCACAGGAGACATGAGGACACCGCTGCTGCGGAAGTTGATCCTGAAAGACCCTGGGTTCCTCCAGGTGCAGTGGGCCCTGGGTACCTGCTGGTGGCCCCTGGGTTCCTCCAGGTGCAGTGGGCCCTGGGTTCCTCCTGATGGACCCTGGATTCCTCCAGGTGCAGTGGGCCCTGGGTTCCTCCTGATGGCCCCTGGGTTCCTCCTGGTGGACCCTGGATTCCTCCAGGTGCAGTGGGCCCTGGGTTCCTCCTGATGGCCCCTGGGTTCCTCCTGGTGGACCCTGGATTCCTCCAGGTGCAGTGGGCCCTGGGTTCCTCCTGATGGACCCTGGGTTCCTCCAGGTGCAGTGGGCCCTGGGTTCCTGCTGGTGGCCCCTGGGTTCCTCCAGGTGCAGTGGACCCTGGGTTCCTCCTGGTGGCCCCTGGGTTCCTCCTGATGGGACCTGGTTTCCTCAGGAGGATCATGTTCAGATGTTGTCAGGAGAACAGGGAGGCAAGAGGAGGCCACACCCACTGATGAGTAGATGAAATCCACACCAGTTGGATCAGCCTGTGGTTTCAGTTTGTTACTGGGATGTTCAGTGTGGTTTTGAATCCAGTCCTCAGTGGCTTGATGGTTTTACGTTACACTTGAGTCATTGTGTAGGATCTGATGTGTGATGGAGGTTTTCCGTTGGCGATGACCTGGTTTTAAATCATAAAGAACTGATCAAACCAAACGGATCAGAAACACTTGAACAAACATCAGAGAGAAGAACGAGCTGAAACCACAGAAACTTCTTCAAACATTTATTCAATGTGTACTTTGTATTTTAGTTTGTCCCATCTGCTAACATGGAGGAGGAGCCAGACACCAGGGGGCGGTAGAGTCGTCATGTCGTCCACCAGACGTGTTAACGCCCATTGCCACAGGACTACACTACCCAGGATTCCTCGCGCCTGGTATTTCCGGGTAGGAAGCTCTGTCGGCCATATTTGATTCGATTATGCTGTTGTGGCTGCGACAACCAGTTTAACGAGTTCCAGCAGAAACGGTGCTTCTCTCCTCCGGTACGAGGCGGATCCACTTCCCCGCGACCGACTCCCTCTGCCCCGGTGACGGATCCGAACCAGCCGAGCTCCACCATGAACCCCGAGTAGTAAGTGACGCTGATCCCGGTTCTGTGGCGACGGGTCCGGCTGAGCTGTCAGCGCACACAGCAGCTAGGCTAACGAGGCTAGGCTAGGCTAGCGTTAGCCGGCCGGGCGGACCGATACGAGATGATCGTCAGCTGCTTCGCTGCTCGGTTAACGGCCGCTGGTCACATGACAGCGTTCATTTTACTCACCGACCTCGTTTTCCGGTCCCGTAAGCACGGACTGAAGCCGCCCACAGACGGTGTTAGGCGGGGGCTTTAGCTCGCTGACAGCAGGCTCTCTGGAGGTAGCCTCAGGAGCTAACGTGCTAACTTCGCAGCGCAGGTTCCGGTTGGTCAGTCGGTCGGTGACCGGGCCCGGGGAGTCTCGTGTCTCTATCGGTGAACGCGGAGCGACACGTCACAACCGAACCGGAGCTTTAACGGCGAGTCTGCGTCTTTTAACGGCCGTTAACAGGAAGTGGGTCCCGCTCGGTTCGGTACCGTCAGACCGGAACCACCGAACATCCGCTCCTCCGAGCAGCCTGGCCGTTATCGAGTCGATTAATCGATCGTTCATTTAGTCGATCAAATGTCAGGTTAGACGTCAGCAGAATGACCTGCCCTGGATGACGTCATCACTCTGACCCCCCCCCCCCCCACCACACACCTTCCATCGGACTCACGTCACTGTCAGAGGCCCATGACGTCAGAGGCCCATGACGTCGTCGACAGAAAGTCGATGATCAATAAGTTTTCTTTGTTTGTTTGTTGGTCATGAATCAGCTGATCGATCATAGGAAACAAACAAAAACTCCAGCTGTCACTCGACCAATCAGAAACGAGAAGAATCGATGACATCATCGTTCATTCATATTAATAACTGATCAAAACATTTATTAATCCGTTATAAAAATAAGCTGCTGATCAATAAACTAAACGTTTCCAGTGATCAGCTGATCTTTGACTCTTAAACCAATTCAGTAAAATATGAATTATTTAAGATGCTGAGTTGCAGAAAAACAAACATTGTTAAGATCGTTTTATTTGTAAACTTTTCTAATCTTTAATATTTTCTTCTCATATTTCTTCTGATGTTTCAAATGATTTGAGTTCTTTAATCCTTCATTTGAACTTGTATCTGTTTTAATGACGCTGTATGAATCAGGTGTTATTGATATTATTATTTATTAAGTTTAACGTGCGACGGAGAAAAGTTCGTATCTCGATGACTTTAGAGAATTCTTCACATGTAACGTGTTCAAATCTGTGACTTATGTTTATTAACGTGTGGTTTTCTCTCAGTGATTATTTATTCAAACTGCTGCTGATCGGTGACTCTGGCGTCGGGAAGTCGTGTCTGCTGCTGCGGTTTGCAGTAAGTGTGCGACACGTGTGTAGTTGTGTCGATGAGGTTGTGTTGCTGGAGGCTCTGACTCTGGTGTTGTGTTGCAGGATGACACGTACACAGAAAGCTACATCAGCACCATCGGCGTGGACTTCAAGATCAGGACCATCGAGCTGGACGGCAAAACCATCAAGCTTCAGATCGTAAGAGTCGGGGTCAGCGGGTCGTGAGGGATCAGCAGCGCCACACGGTGGTGGTGTGTGTGTATGACGCTCTGCTTTGTTTCTCCAGTGGGACACGGCCGGGCAGGAGCGATTCCGCACCATCACGTCCAGTTACTACAGAGGAGCTCACGGCATCATCGTGGTGTACGACGTAACAGACCAGGTCAGAGGTCAACCCCCCCCCCCCCCCCCCCAACACACGACTGAGTGATGTCACTCGCTGACGTCAGAACGATCATTTACTCATTTTCATTTTGTTGGAACAACACAAACCTACATTAAATATACAAATGACAAATTCACTGCCTCGACTCGATGACATCACTGAGTTGATTCAGGTTTATTGAGCTTCCTCTTCAACAGCTTGTCAAAGTAAAAGCATGAGACTTTTTAATCTGAAAAGTTGTGGACTTTGGTCTGAAGATTGTGTCTCTTACTTAACAGGTGACACGCAACATGTGACACGCAACATGTTGTAAAACATGTCACAGCTCAGTAGATAATTCACTGCATACGTGAACAAAACACTTTGAGCTCATCGGATCAAAGTTTTAACTTCACTCTGACTCAACGCAGGCCGCCCCCCCCCCCGGTTCAATGACTCCTGGTTTTTAGGAAATGTTGGAATCTAAATGTTTGTGTTTATTATTTTTCTGCTGAGCAATTTTCAAAGTGTTAGCTGCAGTTCCCAGAATGCACTGCTCCCTGTGCCGGTGTTGACCGTGTCTCGTCCTCAGGAGTCGTTCAACAACGTCAAACAGTGGCTGCAGGAGATCGACCGCTACGCCAGCGAGAACGTCAACAAGCTGCTGGTCGGTAACAAGTGTGACCTCACCACGAAGAAGGTGGTGGACTACACCACAGCTAAGGTACGCTGCCCCCCCCCCCCCCAGTAAACCTGGTTCCTGGTCTCATCACGATGTCAGGTGACATGTTTCCTCACTTTCCTTCTCCTCACCAGGAATTCGCCGACAGCTTGGGAATCCCCTTCCTGGAGACCAGTGCCAAGAGCGCCACCAACGTGGAGCAAGCCTTCATGACCATGGCGGCCGAGATTAAGAAGAGGATGGGCCCCGGGGCCACGACCGGCGCCTCTGAGAAATCCAACGTGAAGATCCAGAGCAAGCCCGTCAACACCTCGTCCGGCGGCTGCTGCTGAGGCCGGAGGAAACCAAACGCCACCACATCCGAACCCCAGAGCCCGAGACCAGTGTCCATGTTACGACGCTCCACAAGACACCCAGAGGGGGAGGGGGGGGGGGGGGGGGGGGGGGACAGGAAGAGGACGAGCTTGTTATTGTGCTCCGCCCCCAACCTTTCTAAATCTGCAATAGGACGATAACCTGCGCTAGCGTTTCTTCATCCGACACCAAATCAAAGTCTAACGTTTTTAACCGTGACAGGAATTCACTCGTCTTCTTCTTCTCTCACTTTCCTCCGCTCCTCCCTCTCTCCCACCCTCCAAACATCGAGTCCTCTTGGTTTGACCGCCGCCCGAACACGAGTCGCTGAGCACCTTGAATGAAGCACATGCTTAAAAACCAGCATCACGCATGTTAGAGCCAATCACACGCCCCCTGTTGTGTCACCTGCTCCCACGTCCCATCGTGGCCGTAGACGACATCGTCAACATCGTCCACACGCGTGTCCACACGCGTGTCCACAGGCGTGTCCACATGCGTGACCTCTGATCGAGCCCAGTTTGTACCATAGTTAACATTCCTGTACACACGCAGAACGTGTGCGTGTGCTCTGCTGGGCGTCATGTGTTAAGCGTGTGCTGCATTGGGAGACGTGTCGTCGGCCGTGTTGATTTCTCTGCTCATGTTTCTCAGCACAACCACAGTAACGAACCTATAAACTGTATATATTTATACATACGTGTAACATGTGATCTGCAGATTGTGTAGGGAAGCGAATGACATGATACCTGAAGCTGAATTAGTTCCACACGTGATCGGTGGCTGCGGACATAACATTTTTGTGGCACAATGTCGACTATTAAAACCATGAAGGAGATCTTTGATAAGTGCTGCTGCTGCCGTGTGGTTTTTTACTTCTTCTTTGTTCAACCTTTGTTTTCACTGAAACGTAATCTGAGAGGAATGATGACCTCTGACCCACATCGGTCAGAAACCTGCTGGTGGCCTCTTTATTCCGACCGCGTGTCTTTACCAAGTTCCACTGAAACACTTGTGACCTGCTGCAGGTTTCTATCTTAGTAAAACGGTTTGGTTTTTAAAATGCTGCAGTTTAATCTAATGATTTTAATCCAGACAGATCCAACCATTAAACCACGAGCTCAGAGCGTTACCAGTTTAAAACCAACTCCAGGAAACATGCCACAGGCTGGGAGCTCAGTTCAGTTTTTCTTCCACGTGTGACACATCTTCTCAAACAGTTTAATAAAAGATCTTTGTCTGTGTCAGATGTGATGACTCTTCTTCCTGTAGAGTGACACCTCTTCTCCAGCTGCTCAATAGAGGATCTTTGTAAGATTTAACTGATAATCAATCAGCTGCAGAAATTGATCCTGATGCTCATATTTGAAAATACTTTTCCAAAAGTTAAAAACGTAAGAATTTATATCTTTGTCTTTATTGATAAACGTCACCTTCACACATTTTTACAAACTTACTAACTTTTAAAAACTGAACTTTTGATGAGAACGATTCATAATTTTGTCTTTTTACTGATTCACTTCATTAAATATTTCAATTCACAGAAAAACAAAAGATTCAATCCTAAATTTGGTTTGAATCAGTTACTTGATGATTGACAGCTGACACTGACTCAGGATTGGTTTAGTGTGTGGGCGGGACCTTGATACCACTAGTGCACGGACCGGCTGTAGATTACATCATCACCACAAGACGGCATCGTCTTTAGTTCTGATTGGCAGCTGGCAGTCGCCTCCTCCGGTCACATGACGTCACGTTGAACAAAAACAAAGACGTTTTCTCTTAAATTATTTTTATTCCTCGTTTACACTAAAAGTCAGATTTACACACAGAGTCTGAAGAACCTGAACATGCACGACGAGCAGTGATCCCGTTTCTTCCATAGGAAGTGTACGTGTTCCCAGTCCGACGCCCAGTGAACCACGACACGCCCACTTCATCTTTACAATGTGCAAAATCCTCCAGGAGGCGAGCCGGCCCCCCGACAGCACAGGGCCCTCGGATTGGTCCCTTGATCCCTTCAGATGAGTCGCCCTTCACCAGAGACTCAGTGGTTTCATTTAACCCCCCCCCCCCCCCCATAACATAACACAGGAAGAGACACGAACCAGGAAGTAAAAAGAAACCAAAGCTCCACAGGACGACGGAGAACGTCAAATCAAAAGAAAAGGGGGAGGGGTTCCAACAACTTGAGGTCAAAGGTTAACTCAGATTAAAATGGAGTGAAGGTAAAAACAATCAGCTGATTCTCTAGGCGCTGTGGTCTCAGTCCATAAATATAGATTTCATATATGTTTATAAATGGTTTTACACTGATCCTATATATATATACATTTATGTTTTTATATTTATTCCACTTCAGTTTGATTCAAAGCTTCAGCCTTTGTTTCCTTCAGACGTAAAATCAGAATCTAAAAAGCTAAACGTTTGATCCCTGATTATTTACAACAGGATTCTGGATATGAGTTAGTGTGCTCACCAGAGCCGCTTCACCGGACAAACAAAAACACTGGAGTAAAAAAAGAGCAAAGTTTGAAAGAAAAAACTCTGACGCAGCAAGAAATTAAAAAAATTAAAAAACGACAGTGTTAAAATGGACTCGATCTGTGGGCGGGGCCATGGAGGCGGTAGTCAGGGGGCGTGGTCAGCAGGCGTCAGCGTGGCGGGGAACATCAGCACCTTGGCCGTCATGAAGGAGAGGTCCGGCAGGGCGGAGATGACCTCGGCTGCCTCCTCGCTCAGATTCTCCTCTCTCCTCGGCTTCCTGTCCAACCAGAGACACACAACGCCGCCGCGGTTACAAGACGCATCACCCACACATACCAAGAAAACCGACGGAGGTCACGTGACCCCTGACCTGGTGGAGGTGCTGGTCTTCTCCATGGTGGACATGAGGCGGGCGAAGGCGTCGGCCATGCGGCTGCCTGAGCTCCTGGCGTCCATCTTGGCCGTCGTCAGCTCGTAAAGTTCAGGGTCGACGCCTGAAACAGAGACGAAGAGGGATGAAGACGAGTCCGGTCACGTGACCAGACGAGTCCCACCATCTGACCAGCAGGGGGCGGAGCTGTCCCACGAGACGACGGGGAACCGCTCAGTTAGCTTAGCACTCATCTTCAGTTAGTCTCCTTCTGATGATGTAATAACCCCGCTCTGATGTCATCCACCTTGAACCCAGACAGCACCTCTGACAGGAGGAGGTGTGTAGTGAGGGACGAGTCCAGGACTCCTCTTCATCCACATGATGAAGAGGAGTCCTGGAGTCTCTCACAGACGAGTGAGAAGCAGAGATGTGGGGGGGGGGGGGGGGTCACCTGGGATGGATGTGGAGCTGTTGGAGCCCGAATCCTCCACAGGACCAAAGAAATCCAGGTTTAATAAAGATGAGCCTCCACTCGCTGCAGAGCCAGGGGGCGACCGAGGTTCACAGACACAGAGAGAGAGAGAGGAAGTAGAGTCATGCAGCAGAGTCAGAGATTCTAGAGTCTGAAGAGTTCTCATGCAGCGAGGAAGAGGAGGAAGAGGAGGAGGCACCTACCGTCCAGAGGGTTGGTGAGGCCACTGCTGCTCCAGTCAAACTGAACGGGCGGCAGCGCGTCCTGCTGGAGGACAGAGAGAGAGAGAGAGAGAGAGACAGAGAGACAGAGAGAGAGAGAGAGGGACAGAGACAGAGAGAGAGAGAGACAGAGAGAGAGAGACAAAGAGAGAGAGAGGGACAGAGAGAGAGAGAGAGAGAGAGAGAGAGACAGAGACAGAGAGAGAGACAGAGAGACAGAGAGAGAGAGAGAGAGAGAGGGACAGAGACAGAGAGAGACAGAGACAGAGACAGAGAGAGAGAGAGAGAGAGAGAGAGAGAGACAGAGAGAGAGAGAGAGGGAGAGAGAGAGAGACAGAGAGAGAGACAGAGAGAGAGACAGAGAGAGAGAGACAAAGAGAGAGAGAGAGAGAGACAGAGACAGAGACAGAGAGAGACAGAGAGAGAGAGACAGAGAGAGAGAGAGACAGAGACAGAGAGACAAAGAGAGGGAGAGAGAGGGAGACAGAGAGAGAGAGGGACAGAGAGAGAGAGAGAGGGAGAGGGACAGAGAGAGAGAGAGAGAGAGAGGGACGGACAGAGAGAGAGACACACACAGACAGAGAGACAGAGGGAGAGAGAGGGACAGACAGACAGAGACAGAGAGAGAGAGAGAGAGAGGGACGGACAGAGACAGAGAGAGACAGAGAGAGAGAGAGAGAGAGGGACGGACAGAGACAGAGACAGAGAGAGAGAGAGAGAGAGACAGAGAGAGGGACAGAGAGAGGGACAGAGAGAGAGGGACAGAGGGAGGGACAGAGAGAGAGAGAGAGAGAGAGACAGAGAGAGAGAGACAGAGAGAGGGACAGAGAGAGGGACAGAGAGAGAGGGACAGAGGGAGGGACAGAGAGAGAGAGAGAGAGAGAGACAGAGAGAGAGAGAGGGACAGAGGGAGAGGGACAGAGACAGAGACAGAGAGAGAGAGAGAGAGAGAGAGAGAGAGGGACGGACAGAGACAGAGACAGAGAGAGAGGGACAGAGGGAGAGGGACAGAGAGAGAGAGGGACAGAGAGAGAGAGAGAGAGAGAGAGAGAGGGACAGAGGGAGGGACAGAGAGAGAGAGAGACAGAGAGAGAGAGAGAGAGGGGGAGAGGGAGAGAGACAGAGACAGAGAGAGAGAGGGACAGAGGGAGAGGGAGAGAGACAGAGACAGAGAGAGAGAGAGAGAGACAGAGAGAGAGAGACAGAGGGAGAGAGAGACAGAGAGACAGAGAGAGGGACAGAGACAGAGACAGAGAGAGAGAGAGAGAGAGAGAGAGAGGGACAGAGAGGGACGGACAGAGGTGGAGAGAGAGACAGAGAGAGAGACGGACAGAGACATAGAGAGAGAGAGACAGACAGAGAGACAGAGAGAGAGACGGACAGAGACATAGAGAGACAGACAGAGACAGAGAGAGAGAGAGACAGACAGAGAGACAGAGGGAGAGAGAGACAGACAGAGAGACAGAGGGAGAGAGAGACAGACAGAGAGACAGAGGGAGAGAGAGGGACAGACAGACAGACAGAGACAGAGCGAGAGAGAGAGAGACAGAGGTGGAGAGAGAGAGAGGGACAGAGACATAGAGAGACACACAGACAGAGAGAGAGAGACAGAGAGAGAGAGACACACACACAGAGAGAGAGAGACAGACAGAGAGAAAGAGGGAGAGAGAGAGAGACACACACAGACAGAGAGAGAGAGACAGAGGGAGACATGAGGTCAAACAACACAGACACACAATCAGGACACAGGATGGCATCATGTGTCTCCCCTGCTGTTTACAGGAGCTGTGACTCCTCTGGTTTAAAGGACCTCAGACTGAAATGTGCGTTTGACGTGTTTGTGTTAAGATTCTCAATCTGAACATGTTGTGACCGACTAACTCTTGGTTGTAATATTCCTGAGGTGTCTTCATGTCACCTGCACTGAGTCGGACGGACAGGAGCTTTTCTCTGGAGCCGCAGGAGACGCCTGAGCGATGGACGCGATCATCTCTGCTGCGGAGACGGGCTTCACAGGCTCTTTGGTGGGTTCCAGCATCCCCTGCAGAGGGACACACACAGGGAGACAATGTAACACAACGACAACTAACACAACGAGACGTCTCAGCAGGTTGAGGATGAACAATCTGCTGAGTGTCCTCAGGTCGTCCCCACGGGACGGACAACAACGTCACGTCGGGACTGAACGTGGTCACAGTAAATACAAATATTAAACTGTTATTAAATTAAACGGTTGTTCATCACATGAACAGTTTAGTTTAAGTTTCCTGGATCCACAACATTAAGTAAAACATTTTGTAGAAACAGATTTTTTGAATCATAGAAATCTTTTATTCTTCATGTCTGTTGAAAATTGAGAATAGGTGCATCCATCCTTTAATAATTATGAATCTGTAACATGTGTTTGATTGACAGGTGCAGGGAGCGTGTGCAGGGCGGAGGAGGCGGAGTCTCACCAGGCTGGCGGCGTACATGGGCACGATGACCGGCTGCTTCTTCTGACCCGTGAACAGCTGCACACGTTAGAGCAGCAGGTTAGAAAACATCCCTCTGACAGGGACCAGTGGCTGCCAGCAGGGGGCAGCACAGGTCCAATAAGCTGTCTGGAATTCTACTTCCTGAATGCACATTCATAGTTATTGGCTGCTGCAAGTCAATATCTAGAGTTCCTCCAAAGTCTATTTACCAGACACACGTCAGTAGGGGGAATCCAACATGTGACATCACAGAGCCTCTAAACGTCAGCAGATGATCAATAATATGATAAACATGTTATTATTAATGTTCAGGTTGTTTTCTCTCCTCAGGCCACTGACCTCACTCTGAGGTCAGCAGACACAATCAGCTGATCACAGCTCGTTGAGATCATATCAATCAATAATCAACTCATCAGCTCCAGTATGTTGCTGCAGGTTTTCAGCTGATCACAGATCTGAACCTTGATTCACTGACGAGATGAAGAAGAACTCACGATGTTTCTGGTGTCGATGCCGAGGCAGCAGAGCAGGACCTTGTTCCCGTGAGAGCCCCCCCACTGGTACCTGAGGCCCAGCGCCTCGTTGATGTCCTGAAGCTGCGTCCACACGCCGCCCTGCACCCACCTGAGGAGACCAATGAGACAGAGGACGACCAATGAGACGAGAGGACGACCAATGAGACAGAGCACAGAAGGAAACTGGACTCAGTCAGTTTAGTGACGCCGGTGACCTTTGACCTCCAGTCTACCTTAACTCCTGAATTGACCTGAAGCTTTGAAACAAAGTAAAAGTGTTTTTGATGAAGTCACGTTCATGAGGGTCAAACCTGAAAACTTTATTAATAACAAATTCATCACAACAGACTCATCAAACATCACATGTCCTTTAGCCGACGCGTTTATCCAAAGCGACTTCCTGTTCAGGGTTCAGCATCTTGCCCAAGGACACCGGGGCTGGGCTTCGAGCCCCCAACCTTCTGGTTGGAGGACTTTACTCTGTGTCCCACTCACCTGTTGCACGTGGACCTTGTCTCCTCGTCTCCGGGCTGTTTGTCCTCCGGAGGCTCCAGCAGGATCCTCAGTGAAGCCACCTCGTCCTCCACCAGGGCGGCGCCGCTGCTGTGAGGGAAGCTGCTCTGAAACAGCTGCAGCAGACGAGTGGACAGCGCCGCCTGCAAAGAGCGGAGCAGCCGGTCACTCACTTCCTGTTTCATCTTCCTCTAGCTTGAGCAAACAACTGGTTCAGAACCTGCTCAGTGTCTTTGAACAGAACCAGACATGAACAAAAGATTTACTTCTCCCTCATAACATCGTTTGTATGACATGAAGACAAACACAACAGGAAGCACTTGATCTCTGACGAGGGGCGTCTGGAGTCAGAGGCTCCGCCCACATTGACGTGTTGAGTTTAAACACGTCTGATGCTATGGTTACGACTTGTTGAGACTAAATGCTGCTGGGCTCGTTAAGGTCACATGTCCTCCCTGAGTCATCTTCTATCAAGTGACTCGTTACTGACAGGAAGTGAAACTGACAGGAAGTGCGACTGACAGGAAGTGAGACTGACAGGAAGTGCTACTGACAGGAAGAGTTACTGACAGGAAGTGTTAGCATTGTATTCCCCGCTGGAAGTCGAGTCATGTGACTGATAAGAGCCAATCAGGAAGAGAACGTCAGTTTCTTTTCAAACTAAAACGTTTCTCTGATAAAGAAGCTGGAGAACTCCACCAGGCGTAAGCATAGCACCAGTGACTTTTAGAACCAGTAAGAGTTCACCTGTTCTTCAACCAGTGCGTCATGTTCCATGTCACAGCGCTAACAGGCTGATTGAAACCCATCTACTGCAGAGTCATGTGACCCAGGAGAGACACATCATTCATCACTGGGTTTGTTTGAACCAGTGGAAAAGGGCCAGATGTTTGTTTACTCTAAGTTGATGTTATAGTTCCACTGAGAACTACTCACTGTTACATCAGAGGCTCTGGAAACATCTGCTGCTGGTTTATGTTAAAGTAGAATTTTCTATATTTTGAACACGACAAACGAAATGTGATTTGCTTCTCTTGTCTTTGTGCGACGGTTTTGTAGACGTCTGATCTGATGAACAGGATGAACACTAGTTAAAGAAGATGTGACATCATGAGCTGGTCGGTGATGAGCAGCCATGAACCCGACCCTCTTACCGCCTGGATCTCCCTGCTGCTCGTCTCCTCGCTGACTGCAGCAGCATCGCTCTCATGCCACTCCTCCTCCATGTCCTCTTCCTCCTCTCTGCTCTCCTCAGGGAGAGCGACGCTCTGCTCAGAGCTGAACGCTGCCCACGCCTCCCCCGCCTCCCCCGCCTCCCCCGCCGGATGCTCCTGCTCCCCGAAGGCGCTCCACCCGGCATCCTCCTCGCCGTCTGCGTCCTCAACGGCCGAGCTGAAGTTACCGAAACTGTCACTGACAGGGAAGTCTTCAATCTGTCCTTCATCCTGCCGCTCATGTCCACTGCTGAGGACACTGGGGGAGTTGAAGTCGCCAAAGTCGTTGTCCTCATTTGTGTTTGAAACTTCCTGTGATGGAGCCGAGCTGTGCGGCACGCTCGGCTCCTGCTGGACGTCCAACTCTTCAAAATCAGCAAAGCCCTGACCGCCAAATGAGTCAGTGTCCCCGAAGTCCACGAAGTCCTCGAAGTCCTCGTCGTCCTCTGCCAGCTGGCTGTGGTCAGCGGGTGTGGACGGCTCCCCCTGGAGGGGCGGGGAGGGCAGCGAGCCCGTGGTGCTGATGTCAGCGTATTCTTCCAGAGCATCTGTGGACAGCGGCCGGCCGAAAGACGTCTCGGTCTCTGTCTCTGTCTCATTCCAAGAGCCCTTCTCGTCCGACTGTCCCGCCTCGCTGTCTGCAGGTGTGTCAGGCGAGAGCTCGTCTTCATTGCAGCCCGCGGCGTCTTTGGATTCGTCAACTTCGTCCACCCCGTTCAGAGAGAGAGCTTCATTAGTGCAGACAGCATCTGAGGCAGAGCACTCCTGTGCAAAGGCTACGTCCCCTGGTTGAGAGTCAACGTCTGTGTGAGAGTCCCGGTCCAGGGCCTCCGTTTGAGCAGCTATGGATTCAGGGCCGGACAAGCAGGGTCCAGTTCTGTTAGTGTCCCTGATAGTGTCCTCTGAACTTGTCCCTTGCTCTGCGTTACAGTGCAGGTCGTGGCAGGACATCCCCTCCGCCCAGCTGACCCCTAAGGGTTCGTTGGAGTCGGTGTTAGTCGTCTCACTGAGGCGTTCTTCAGCATCGGAAAAAGCTGCAAAGTCTGCAAAATCGTCTGCTGGGCTGCTGACCAGGACACTGCCTGTGTCCTCTGTGGACGTCCCTTTCACATGAGAGAGGACAGACCTCTGCGAGGGGGGGCTTCCCTGAACGTCAAACCCGTTAGTCAGCACCGCTGGGCCTTCTCCGTTGCAGTCAGCGAGCTCGCCACCAACTGTGTCGTTCACCGGGACATCGGGGGGGCAGGACAGGACTTTCTTCGTCTCAGTTCTTTCTGAGGGACAACTGCCCGGGCGGCTCGCTGGCACGCCGTTAGCCGTGGGGCGCTCATCCGTGGAGCTGCGGCTGGCGTTTGAGGAGCTGAGCACTTTGACGCCTCTGCTGTTGATGAGCTCGGGGGGGGAGGTGGCGGCCAGAGCTTGGGTCTGGTTAAAAGTGGTGGGGGTGTCAAACTCTGTGAAGCTGATGCTGTTTGGGACAGCAGAGAAGGTGCCGAAGTCCCCGAACTCATCTTCCTCTTCCTCTGCACCGTCCTCCATCGGCGGCGGCGAGGAGGAGTACATGCGTATGACATCTGGCTCCATGATCCTATGGCAGTCGACGAATCCTCCTGGCTACACCTGAGGAAAAGAAAGAGAGAAAAGACATGATCAGACCCAAGCAACCTGACTGAGCCTCTTCCTCACTTGGTGAACCGGAGGAGGAAGACTCCGGCCGTCCGGCAGCACCACAGGAACAATGAGTTTGGTGTGTGGTCTGAGCTGAAGAGGAAATGAGACGATGAGGAACAGAGCAGCGTCAGACAGTTAATAAAGTCCTGAGGAGAAACCAGAGCAGAGATCAACAGGATGAAGATGAGCAGGTTCCTCTTCTTCAACTCACGTCTCCTCCGGTTCAACCAGTCTAAACCTTCACCCAAAGACTTTCATTCATCTTCTCCTCGTCTCAGTCACACAGACGTCTTCATCACAGCCTTGTGTTGAATGTTCTCCAAATAAATGTTCTTCAATACAATCACAGTTGAATTTAGTGAGAGATAGTTTTATGTAGTGGATTATTATTTCCTGACTGGACAGGTCATCTCTCAGTTATCACTGGAAACTTCACTCTTTATATTTTATGAGGAGCTGTTTCTCAGTAGATGATTCGGTTCCTGTCATTCCAGTTCTTATCTCACTGATCAGGTGTTTCTGCTCAGTTTGGTTTGAATCAGTTATTTGATGAGACGTCATGATTGACACCTGAGGCTGACTCCTGATTGGTCGAGAGCGTTTATCAGCAGGACCGAGATACCACGGCGCCATAGCACCAGAGAACAAGCCCCTGAGAACAAGCATCAGAGAACAAGCCCCTGAGAACAAGCACCAGAGATCAGGAACCAGAGAACATGAGAACAAGTACCAGAGAACAAGCACCTGAGAACAAGCACCTGAGAACAAGCATCAGAAAACAAGCACCAGAGCACAAGCACCTGAGAACAAGCATCAGAGAACAAGCACCTGAGAACAAGCATCAGAAAACAAGCATCAGAAAACAAGCACCAGAGCACAAGCACCTGAGAACAAGCATCAGAGAACAAGCACCAGAGAACAAGCACCAGAGATCAGGAACCAGAGAACAGGAACCAGAGAACAGGAACCAGAGAACAAGCACCAGAGAACAAGTACCAGAGAACATGCACCAGAGAACAAGCACCAGAGAAAATGCACCAGAGAACATGAGAACATGCACCAGAGAACAAGCACCAGATAACAAGCATCAGAGAACATGAGAACATGCACCAGAGAACAAGCACCAGAGAACAAGCACCAGAGAACATGAGAACAAGCACCAGAGATGAGGAACCAGAGAACACGTAGCTCACCTGAAACGGAAACACTTCCGCCTCGGGCTCCTCACCTGTGTGACGCTGATGCGGCTCCAGCTGTTAGCCTGTGGCTCAGCAGGCTAACAGCTGGATGAGACTAGCTAGCAGCGGTGGAGCTAGCCGCTCGTTGGCGTCACACTAACTCTGACAGCTCACTACAGAGAAGCTAATGGAACTACAAGGCCCACACACTTCTCTGAGAGGGGTGTCACAGGGGCTAGCCTAGCCTAGCTTAGCTTAGCTTGGGCAGCCAGCTCCAGCTGAAGGCTCCGTGTATCGGAGGAGTTAGCGGCTGTTGGACGTGTCACGGTCACGGGTCCAGCTCAGACCTGAACAGGCTCTGGATCACTTTGAGATACAAGTGGCAGATGAGCTAACTGTGCTAACTGCGCTAACTGAGCTAACTGCGCAGCTAATCAACACTGGCAACAAGAGTTAGCATTAGCTTTAGCTCCAGCTCGGTTTGACAGCTGCTGAGCAACAGTTCCACTCACCGTCACACGCCGGCAGGTGACGTCCATGACTCCGTGAAACACACGACGCTCCGCGGGTCAGCAGCCAGCGGCACCGGGGCGGGACCGGAGAAGAACCGGAGAGGAACCGGAGGAGAACCGGAGAAGAACCGGCTGGAAGTGAAGGTTGAGTCAGTCACCGGCTGCTGCCTCAGTCACCCAGCATGCACCGCGCGGAGGAGGGGCGGCTCCGGAGCAAATCAATATGATGATAATTCAGATTCGGATAATAATGATAATAACTGGTCATTTATTAGTAAAACATGAATTATCCGAAAGAAGATTTTTAGCTAAACATCATAAATCAGCCGCTTCAACACCAACAAAATGAACAGAAAAAAATTACAAAAATCTGCCTTAAAATCTTCAAATTATTAATAATAGATTTAAAAAATATATCTGTTCAAACATTATTGGTAAATAGGAAATAAAAAATTAAAAGGATACACATCTGATAAAAACTTTATTTGCAAAATATCCTAAAATATAATGATCTATTTAAGAATCTGAAAATTATTAGTGAAATAACAAATAAATTAATAAATAAGTGAATTGAGCCAGATGTCTCATAAGACATCCGGAAGAAAAAGACACAAGAAAAAACTAATGTACCCACATATTTAAATCAAACACCTGGAAAGTATTCATAAAGTATAGAAAATGGATCCACATCTGGAGCTCTCCTCCACGGACACATCCACATTATGAAGTTCACATGCAGATGTTAACACGTTCAAAAAGGACAAATATAACTACGGTAAATTAAACCAAGGTAAATGACATACATTTATTTTGTATAGTATTTCAAGCCTGGATTGTTTAATGTGTTGTTTGAATGAATTGTTTGAGAAAACGTATTAATATCGTCTGTATTATATTATTCAGCCTAATTCAGTGTTTTGATAACTGCTTCAGATTAATTATCAGAACATGATAATTAATCTGAAGCAGTATTTTTATAAAGATCAATAGAATGAAACAGTTCTTCACATTTGACACAGAAGCATTTTCACTGAAATTTTAACTAAATGCTAGAAACTGATGAAGCTTCATGATGAGCAGTGCGACACCTGCTGGTCACCACGGAAAACTACAACATCCCTGTCAGTGTCAGGTAATCAATGTTATTATTCTTTATTCCAAATGAACCTTAAGGTCATAAGTGATTTAATATGAGGATCAGGATCTGTGGTTTAACACTTCATCAACTTACCTTGAGACTAAAGTGATGTCCTTCATTCCTCAGCTTCACATCGTGTTCAGCGCCATCTTTGTTTGTTGAAACCAGAAATGACCATAAGTGGAGGAGCAGGGGGCGGAGCATGACTGAGAGCTAGCGGACACGCCCACCCACACCTGCCCCCTGCACCCATTGGACAGTACCAGCTGTCAATCACACTGTGGTACCCCCCTCCCCCCTTGCTTTATGGTCTGATTGACTCTAAATAATCATAATTCACTAAATGAACATCAGCTGTTTGAAGAAGACTTGAAACTAGAGACTGAGACAGAAACTCCTGAATGTTACTGAGGTTAGAAAGAGAGAAGTCACTTTCTATAGAAACTACCAGAGGAGTCGCCCCCTGCTGGTCACTACACAGAAGACATACAGCCAATTCTGCATTGGCTTCACTTTCTGGACCCGGAGTCAACCTCTGTTTTCATAAACTGTATATATTATTTATATATATTATATTTGTACTTGTTATTCTTGACGTCTGTCGTCACATTTAAAGCTGAGCAGGACGACACCTCTGTCTCTGGATGGAAAGTCACACTGTACTGATGTTGTGTGTGTTCGGGGGGGGGGGGGTACTTATCCCAGCATTCCAAGCTTCTGTGGTCCGTCAGTGTCACTATTAGCTGTTAGCTGTTATCTCCCCCACGTGTTGGGGGGGACGAGGACCTGCTGGAGGCCCCGGGCCCCGCAGGGCCTTGTATGGCCATGATCCACAGAGAGACGGATGATAAGCAGCTCTGCTGCCATGTTGAGCACAATGTGTGTTTCTGTTAAATTTAGAGCAGTTATCAGACGCTGCTCTCCTCCTCTACTCTCTCTCTTCTTCCTCTTCTTCCTCCTCTTGTCGTGCGGCGGCGGCGTCAGGACCAGAGGTGAGCTCCAGCTCAGAGACTCCATCTGTTCATCAGGGTCTTCATCAGCTGGAGGACGTGAGTCACACTGATCGCATGCTGTTGCAGCTCATGTTGTCGTCTTGTTGTGTTACAGCTCATGTTGTCGTCTTGTTGTGTTACAGCTCATGTTGTCGTCTTGTTGTGTTACAGCTCATGTTGTCGTCTTGTTGTGTTGCAGCTCATGTTGTCGTCTTGTTGTGTTGCAGCTCATGTTGTCGTCTTGTTGTGTTACAGCTCATGTTGTCGTCTTGTTGTGTTGCAGCTCATGTTGTCGTCTTGTTGTGTTGCAGCTCATGTTGTCGTCTTGTTGTGTTGCAGTAGTGATGTGTGATGATAGGTTAGTGTCTCAGTGAATCATTTATTGTGTAACGTTGTGGAAATGTTGTAACGTAGTTTTGCGTCACGGTATTGTGAAAATATTTCAGAGAAGTGATGATGTGACAGTTTTTTATATAAATCAAGATTTGAGTCAAGTTCAATCAACACTGTAAAACTTTATTAACTTTGAACCGGTTGAGTTTGATGTGTGAGTGTGAACCAGAGAGAGTTTCCTCTTCTCTCCCTGAGCGTCTGTTCTCTGTGACTCTGGTCAGTGGGTTCCATCTCCTGAGAGAACAACTGACTGAGAGTCACAGACACAACCAGCTGCAGCTGAAGACTGAAGCTGAACTGAGATCAGTTCAAAACACTCTGAAGTTATTAAACACCAGAGTTTATCTCCAATTATCAGCAGGACACTGACTTGTGTGCTGCAGCTGACTCATTCCCACGTGGTAACCAGGAGCTCACGAGTTCCACCTGGAGAAAGCACAAGCCAAGTTGACCTTGATCAGCTGAGGTCGACAAGGTCATTGAGGTCGATGAAGAGGAAACTTCCTCTGTGTTTCTGAGGTGAACAGAGAGAAAGAACCAACTAACACATGGCAGCGGTTCCATCAGTGTGACAATGACTCTGAATTATAATAATTCAAATTCAGTCGTTTTTCAGAGCTGCTCATTTGCTTTATTTGAAAACAAAGATGAAGATTACTTTGACCTGGACGTCTCCTGAAGTGGAACTTGGAGGTCGATGTCACACTGACCTGAAGCTTCTGTCTGTGACCGTGTGTACGAGTGGTGACTCGGCTGCTCTCCTCACTTTGTTCCATTTGCTGACGCTGGACTCAAACTCAGTTTTCTGATCAGGATCAGAATAAGAATTCTTATATTTGCCAAGTATGTTTGAACATACAGGAAACTGCCTTGGTGTCGTTTGTTGGTGCACTGAACATAAAACAACAATATAGAACAAAATATATAACAGAGTTATTGGTACGTGTGGTGCTAAGGTGCAGAGATTGGTGAAAGTAACAATAATATATAAATTATAAATTATGTGCGGGGGGGGGGGGGGTCAGTGTGATGCAGGGGGCTTGTTTGTGAGCTCCACTGCCATGGAGAAAAAACTGTTCAGGTGACGTGAGGTTTTAGTCCTGAAGGCCCGGAACCTTTTACCGGACGGGTCTCTGGACCCGGTGGTGACCGGGATGGGAAGGATCAGCAATGATCTTGCCTGCTCTCCTACTGGTCCTGGAGTGGAACAGATCTAGGACCAGTAGGAGAGCCTTCTCAGCTGACTCCATGATCCGCTGCAGTCTGCCCTGGGCCTTGGCAGTGGAGGCAGCGAACCAGACGGTGATGGATGAGGTGAGGATGGACTCCATGATGGCTGTGCAGAACTCAACCATCACTTTCCGCGGCATGCTGAATTTCCTCAGTTGCCGCAGGAAGAACATCCTCTGCTGGACCTTCTTGATGATGGAGGTGATGTTCTCCGTCCACCTCAGGTCCTGTGAGATGATCGTCCCCAGGAATCTGAATGACTCCACTGTTTTAACTGGGGATTCACACATCATGAGGGGGGGGGGGGGGGGGGGGCTGGGCTCCTCCTGAAGTCTGCTACCATCTCTACAGTTAAAGCGTTCAGCTCCAGGTGGTTCTGGCTGCACCAGGAAGTCAGGCTGTAACTTCCTCTCTGTGGGCGGCCTCGTCCCCATTGGAGATTAAACCAGTAAGGGTGGTGTCGTGCAAACTTCAGGAGTTTGACAGAGGGATGGCTGCAGGTGCAGTTGTTAGGGTTAGATGAGATGATAGAGGAGATGAGATCAGATCCTTCTATCTGGTTGATGAGATGGAGCTGCTCAGCTCAGAGATGTGAAGTGTTAACAGCTCCAGAGGGAGGAGGCGGAGCTCAGACGATCTGTTTCTGCTTCTCGTCTCCTCGTCGTCTCACAACCTGTCAGCGTCTCTCCGGAGGACAAGTGGACGTTTTATTATCTTCACTGTTTCTGTCTCCAGGATGAAAACTCCTCTCGTGTTTTGGTGAAGATTCAGATTTGAAAAAGCTTCAGTTGTTGAGTTTTCTGAGTTTGAGTGAAGGTGAGTTCATCTCAGTGAATCCTCAGGACAATGAGCTTCATATAAATCTCACTGTGCTACTGTATGAGTTATACATTATATAAGTGATCAGGATGTTTTTTGTGTTATGTGAGTTTAAATGTGATGAAAAGTGTTTTATGATTTACGTTAGTGTGAGATGACCACAAACCAACATATTCACATAAACATGGAGGGTGAATACAAACTTCAGCAAATGTAACTGATTCAAATGTCAAGTATGTTTATAAATGTATATGAATGACATTTGATATATAAAGATGATCAGTGACTGTATATAAAGACTTTGGGCCAGTCACAGCCCTTCGTCTCAAATGGGGCGGGTTTGATACATTGATTGACAGGAGGCATTTCATGAACAACAAAGATGGCTGCCACTGACCAGCACATTTTTCATTTGTATAAGTACTGTCAGGATTTACCAGTCATGACATGGTATCGTGATCTGATTGGTTGTAAGTTTATCCAATCACATCCCATGTTGGTCTAAACAGGATCACTGAGAACCCACAGAACTAAAGCGTCTGCTCGTGTCTTGCAGGTTAAAGGAGTTCCTTCACCATGAGCCGAACCAGGATCACACCCCTGTTCACCGCCAATCAGCTGCTTCTCCTGGTGACCTTCATCTCCTCTGGACTCCAGCTATCTGCAGCAGGAGGCTCTGCTGAGGCCCTCAGGTCCAACAGCACAGTCAGCAACACAACCAAATGCGGCGGAGACACCACCTGCAAAGAGGGCGTCATCCTGCCGATGTGGAAGCCGGACAACCCGGCCTTCGCCGACCGCCTCGCCAGAGCCGCCATTTACTTTGTGGGGTTGGCGTTCATGTTCCTGGGTGTCTCCATCATCGCTGACCGCTTCATGTCATCCATCGAAGTCATCACCTCCCAGGAAAGACAGATCACCATCAAGAAACCAAACGGTGAGAAGATCACCACAACGGTGCGGATCTGGAACGAGACTGTTTCCAACCTCACCCTGATGGCGCTGGGCTCCTCCGCCCCTGAAATCCTCCTGTCAGTCGTGGAGGTCTGTGGTCACAACTTTGACGCCGGTGAGCTCGGCCCAAACACCATTGTAGGAAGTGCGGCATTCAACATGTTTGTCATCATTGGCCTTTGTGTGTCCGTCATACCCGAAGGTCAGACCAGAAAGGTGAAGCACCTCCGGGTGTTCTTCGTCACGGCCACCTGGAGCGTGTTCGCGTACATCTGGCTCTACCTGATCCTCGCCGTCTCTTCTCCAGGGGTAGTTGATATATGGGAGGGGCTTCTCACACTCTTCTTCTTCCCCATTTGTGTTGGCTTCGCTTACGTGGCCGACCGCAGACTTCTTTTCTATAAATACATGGGCAAACGATACAGAGCAGGGAAGCACAGAGGAATGATCATCGAAACCGAGGGAGAACCAGAGCTTCCCTCAAAGGTCAACGTGGAAATGGACAGAAAGATGCTCAGCGCTCCTGGGGAGGAGTTCATGGACGGAGATACAGGGTTTGATAGGAAGGAGCTGGAGGAGGAGGAGGCGCGCAGAGAGGTGGCCAGGATCCTCAAGGAGCTGAAACAAAAACATCCAGAGAAGGAGATGGAGCAGTTGATGGAGCTCGCTAATTATCAGGTTTTAAACCAGCAACAGAAGAGTCGGGCCTTCTACCGCTGTCAGGCGACCAGGATCATGACAGGAACAGGAAACATCCTGAAGAAGCACGCCGCTGATCAGGCCAAGAGAGCCAATCTGCACAGCATCTCCTCTGAGGTTTCAGCCAACCACGCTTCCTCCAAGGTTTTCTTTGACCCTGGAACGTACCAGTGTCTAGAGAACTGCGGCAGCGTAGCCCTGAACGTGGTGCGTCAAGGTGGAGACCTCACGAGCACCGTCTCAGTGGACTACCGGACGGAGGACGGCACTGCTAACGCCGGCTCCGACTACCAGTTCACTGAAGGAACTGTTATCTTCCAACCAGGCGAGACCGAGAAGGAAATCCGCATAGACATCATCGATGACGACATTTTCGAGGAAGATGAGCATTTCCTGGTCTACCTCAGCAACGTGAGAGTGACATCAGAGGCTGCTGGCTCAGACGGGGGCGGGGCTAACCACGTGGACGCCCTGGCAGGTTTGGGTCTTCCATGCACAGCCACTGTCACCATCTTCGATGATGACCACGCTGGTATCTTTACGTTCGAGGAGCCGGTGGTGACTGTGAGCGAGAGCATCGGGAGGATGGAGGTGAAGGTGGTCCGGTCCTCGGGAGCTCGAGGAGTTGTGGTGGTGCCGTACAAAACCATGGAGGGGACGGCTAAAGGAGGCGGCGAGGACTTTGAGGACACACATGGAGTCCTGGAGTTTGACAATGATGAGATCATGTGAGTACAAATGTTCTTCACTAAAACTGCTGCGAGATGAAAACCTGTGCAAGGAGGCAATGATTCCTCTGCAAGGCATTCTGGGAGTTAGAGTCTTTGTAGGGGTTAAAAGGTGTTCCCATAGAGAACTGTTGTGTATTTTTTGCTATTGACGATGATCCACTTGTGGTTCAGTGAGTCCATGAGTCCACCTCAGCTACAGTGACACTGTTCAGGAGGAGAGGACCAGACGTCTCTGAGGACACTGGACTGAACCACAGCTTTTATTCTTCAGACAGAGACAGAGACACCTGAGGCTTGTAGAATATAAAGTTTATTTATTTATAACAGAATAACAGGTTCTTCTCTAAACAGCAGCTTTAACAATATTCTACCTTTAATAAAGAAGTGATGGTCACATGACCACCTGACCAATACCAGGCAGCTATTTAAAGAGCATGGTCCTGGTGACTGAGGTTTACATGCCTCACATATCTCTTCATACTGTTTCCATGTCTGTGGGCAGCAGGAACGCAACGCAACACATTTATTTCCAGAGCATAAACACGGCCGCTGGCTGCCAGGGAGGAGGACCACATCTAGAAATGGAAAAGGTGCCAAACTGCTCCTCTGTTTCAGTTTATTAATGAGGATGCTGAGAGGGAGACGCTGCCTTATATAGATCAACTGTCTCACACAGTGAAAAGACTGAATTCAACTCTGTGGGACAGAGGACGTCGTCCTCACAGATCCGCTGCTCATTGGACAATATATTTATTTATTAACACATGTTTCCACTGACTTGTTCACCTGAGACGAGGGGACGAGGCCTTCAGACACCATCTGATGGTCTTTATATGCAGTCACTTTATAAAGTAGATGGTTTGGACCTTCATGTTTATCGATAGTCTCTTATGAATACATTGAGTTCCTCTTGTCATTAGTTTTCATTGTGTCTTTACTTTGTGTAGAGCAGGTTTGTGGATGTGTGTGGACACAGGTCTGTTTGTGTGTCTGTCGTCCTCTCTCCTGTGATGTTGGTGGATGTCCAGCTCAGTGTTTCCCACGTCCTTCGTGGTGTTGTGAGTCTGCAGCTCCTGGTGTGTGGAGCAGATAAACATCATGCAGCTCTCTTCCTTATTAGGACAGTGAGTGTCCTGCTCCTCGTCGTAGGATCGGCTCATAAAGCAGCTCGCGTCCTCCAGAGACAGGGGGGGTGCCCGCTGGCCCCAGGCCACACCCCCGCCCTCACCACTGAGACCCGCTCACACAACAGACTGTGAACCACAGGACTGTTAACGTTCAGCCTGTTAGCATGTTGGCGTGTTGGCGTGTTAGCCTGTTGGCGTGTTAGCATGTGGCTCTTCCTGCAGCCTGTGGTCATAGAGAGACAGGACAGACGCTGTTTTCTCAGATTAATTCTTATATGAAAATAAAGGTTCTTCTGATTATCGATCCAGGATCTGACGTTTAAAGATGAAACACAAACTTTCTAACACGACGATGAAAATGTTGCAAACCAACAATCTGCTGAAATGAAATAAGTTTCCTTGGCGCACACACACACACACACACACACACAAACACACACACAGACAGTTTTTGGTTTAGTGAGTAAATATAATCGTCAGGTGTAAAAAGTTATGTCAGATCAAATGACTTCATCATCACCATCACTTAACTTCTTAATTAGTTGTTGTTGACCTTTTCGTGACACTTGAACTCGGCTGTGAAGGACGAGTGAGTTGATCTGTCTTCATGTTGGACGTGATGACCTGTCTCATGTCAGCAACCCACTTAGTTCTGTGGCGCTCTGTTGACTGTAGTTCTGATTGGTTGAAAAACTGCTGCCTGCTTCTCAAATGTTTCTCAACAAGACAACAAGTCGTAAAACAAGAACCAACACGCTGGATTCTGGATTCATGAGATTATCTCCAACATGTGACTGTGCTGGAGATAATCTCATCGATCCAATCTGAGCCTCAGATGTTCAACATGTTAGCCCAGCTCAATATTAGCATCGTGCTCACTTCAGATTTCAGCTTCACGTGCACAACTTCCACATGTTGAGAAGTTCATCTTTACTGAGATATGATTGGACAAGGTTTGAGGGAGGGGCTTAATGAACAGTCTGTGATGTCATCAACTCGCGCACCGATCACAGATCACTCGCAGGTTTTTTTTTAAACCTGTTTTTCTGAATGTTGTTCTGTGGCCGTTTCTCTTCAGCCTTGTTTTCTTTGGTTATCGACCTTCGGACTTCTTCACGCTCCTCCTGTGGCAACCTCCTCTTCTGCTTTCTCTTTCTTTCAGCAAAATTATTGAGATCAATATAATCGATGATGAAGAATATGAGAAAAACAAGAACTTCTTCCTAGAGATTGGAGAACCTCAGCTGATGGAGATGAGTGAGAGGAAAGGTGGGGGCGTCGCCTTCCTGTGCTGTAACCCCGCCCACATCCCTAACGACCTGTGATCCTTGTTAATCTAAACTCACCTCATGGCTTCACAGAGAAAACATCCTCAATCTCACTGTGACAGTTAAAGTCAGAATGAACCTGAACGCACCGGACTCAGTGTGACATCACTCTGTGATGATGTCATCGTCTCTGATGTCATCCACAGAAGTTCAGATTCTGCAGAACTTCTGTAGAATCAGTTTTTCTTTCAGTATCACAGTCCATTCAAATGCTTTTAGTTTGAAAGGACATAACAGTCAATTAAGTGGCTTTTATTTTGACAGTTTGACTTAATGTAAACAGATACAGGAAATAACTGCAGCTGACTTCACAGCTCACTCACTGAATCCATAGCAACATTAAACTTCCTGCCCAATTTCCGCAAAGCATTGTGGGAACTTTGGTAGACGTAAAGATGATGACTCATCATTTTCCTGTAGGTTTCTCTACAGCATCACTGAAAGTAATAGAACTGGACCATTTTGACTGAAATGCATTGTGGGAGTTGTAGGCTTCTTGACTTTAACTCGATGAGAAAGTTAGTTTCATTGTGACTTTAACCAGAGATAGTCTGCCCCCTGCTGGCTTGATGAGGTGAGCTCAGCCCTTCCTCACCCTCCTAACTTTGCTGTCCCCTCCATGTTGACGGAGTTCTGTGTCGGCGTTGTGTTTGAATGTGTGTTGTTGGACTAATGCATGAACTCTGACCTCTGACCCCCCCCCTCCACTGTTGTTGTCTGTACTCTGTCGTCCGCAGGAAGACAGTAACCGTTAGAATAATTGACCATGAGGAGTACGATAAGCAGGCGACCTTCTACATAGAGCTGCAGGAACCATACTGGAACAGGAGGAGATGGACAGGTGTGAGGAGGCACCTTGACCTCTCCACTGACCTTTGACCTTTTCTTCATCTTCCATTTCTTCTTTTGTTCCTCTGTTCTCGCTGCTGTCACTCTGTTTCTGTTTCTCTGTTGTCTTCATGACGCCATTTAGGACATGTGGGTCAGTTGTGAAGGACAGTTAGGACATGTGGGTCAGTTGTGAAGGACAGTTAGGACGTGTGGGTCAGTTGTGAAGGACAGTTAGGACATGTGGGTCAGTTGTGAAGGACAGTTAGGACGTGTGGGTCAGTTGTGAAGGACAGTTAGGACGTGTGGGTCAGTTGTGAAGGACAGTTAGGACGTGTGGGTCAGTTGTGAAGGACAGTTAGGACGTGTGGGTCAGTTGTGAAGGTCTGTTAGGACGTGTGGGTCAGTTGTGAAGGACAGTTAGGACGTGTGGGTCAGTTGTGAAGGACTGTTAGGATGTGTGGGTCAGTTGTGAAGGTCTGTTAGGACGTGTGGGTCAGTTGTGAAGGACAGTTAGGACGTGTGGGTCAGTTGTGAAGGACAGTTAGGACGTGTGGGTCAGTTGTGAAGGTCAGTTAGGACGTGTGGGTCAGTTGTGAAGGTCTGTTAGGACGTGTGGGTCAGTTGTGAAGGACAGTTAGGACGTGTGGGTCAGTTGTGAAGGACAGTTAGGACGTGTGGGTCAGTTGTGAAGGACAGTTAGGACGTGTGGGTCAGTTGTGAAGGTCAGTTAGGACGTGTGGGTCAGTTGTGAAGGTCTGTTAGGACATGTGGGTCAGTTGTGAAGGACAGTTAGGACGTGTGGGTCAGTTGTGAAGGACAGTTAGGATGTGTGGGTCAGTTGTGAAGGACAGTTAGGACAGGTGTGGGTCAGTTAGGACAGGTGTGGGTCAGTTAGGACAGGTGTGGGTCAGTTAGGACAGGTGTGAGTCAGTTGTGAAGGACAGTTAGGACAGGTGTGGGTCAGTTAGGACAGGTGTGAGTCAGTTGTGAAGGACAGTTAGGACAGGTGTGGGTCAGTTAGGACAGGTGTGGGTCAGTTAGGACAGGTGTGGGTCAGTTAGGACAGGTGTGAGTCAGTTGTGAAGGACAGTTAGGACAGGTGTGGGTCAGTTAGGACAGGTGTTAGGACAGTTAGGACAGGTGTGGGGGGGTCAGGTACGTCTGATCAGGTGTGCTGTAGTGTTGCGATGTCTGTTGTGTTGAACCTGACCTTCAGGTTGAGGACAGGTATTGACTGTCTGTCTTTTTCCTGCTTGGTTTCTCTGACTTGTCTCTCGTCTGTCTCCTCTCTTCAGCTCTGTTGCTTCAGGAAGTCGGTAAGACGATCCATTGTCCTTCGTGTGTCCTGCTGCTGTTTTCTCTCAAACACTGAAACATGATCAGTTTAAAGATTCACAGGAAATCACAAGCTTCTCACTTGTCTCATGTTTGTCTCAAACTTTCAGGTGGATTCGTCCAAACAGGTGAGTCAGCACTTTGTCTCTAATGAAGTAACACACGAGTGTCCTCTTTTGACCTGAGTTTCATTCTTCTTGGATTCTTACTCAGTGGCCGTATGGAAAGAATTTGCTTTCAAAGTGTCAAAGGGGACATGTTATGAAAATTCCACTTTGGTAGTTCTTCTACACGGTGGGTATCTCTCAGGAGGTTCCTCTTTGTCAGGAACGTCCTGCTTGAGCTTCTGGATCAGTCTCTCAAGACAGATGGAGTCTCTCTTACAAGGCCTTGTAGAGCAGGGCTCCTCCCATACCTCCTCACACAAAGGAGCAGATACCAGCTGCTGAGTTGATGCTCTTCTACGTTCTCCTGGTGTCTCCTGGCTTCTCCTGGTGTCTCTACTGCTGCCAGCAGTGAGGAGGAGCAGAACCCAAAAGAAGAAGGAGTCAGGAAGGAGGAGCAGCAGGTAGCTCCTCATGCTACCAGCAGTGAGGAGGAGCAGAACCCAGAAGAAGAAGGAGTCAGGAAGGAGGAGCAGCAGGTAGCTCCTCATGCTACCAGCAGTGAGGAGGAGCAGAACCCAAAAGAAGAAGGAGTCAGGAAGGAGGAGCAGAGAGCAGCTGTCTATGGACACCACATTAAGAACGTTCCCTGTGTGTTCATTTCATTACCTGTTGAACTGTTGACCTGTTTACCCGTTCACCCGTTTACCTATTTACCTGTTCACCTGTTTACTTGTTTACCTGTTTACCTGTTTACCTGTTCACCTGTTTACCCGTTAACCTGTTTACCTGTTTACCTGTTCACCCGTTTACCCGTTTACCTGTTCACCTGTTTACCTGTTTACCTGTTTACCTGTTCACCCGTTTACCTGTTTACCCGTTTACCCGTTTACCCGTTTACCCGTTCGCCCGTTCACCCGTTTACCTGTTTACCTGTTCACCCGTTTAGCTGTTTACCCGTTTACCCGTTTACCCGTTTACCCGTTCGCCCGTTCACCCGTTTACCTGTTTACCTGTTCACCTGTTTACTTGTTTACCTGTTTACCTGTTCACCTGTTTACCTGTTTACCCGTTTACCCGTTCGCCCGTTCACCCGTTTACCCGTTTACCCGTTCACCTGTTTACCCGTTTACCCGTTCACCCGTTCACCTGTTTACTTGTTTACCTGTCCACCTGTCCACCTGTTCACCCTTTCACCCGTTTACCCGTTCACCCGTTTACCCGTTCACCCGTTCACCTGTTTACCTGTCCACCTGTCCACCTGTTCACCTGTTCACCCGTTTACCTATTTACCTGTTCACCTGTTTACTTGTTTACCTGTTTACCTGTTTACCTGTTCACCTGTTTACCCGTTAACCTGTTTACCTGTTTACCTGTTCACCCGTTTACCTGTTTACCTGTTCACCCGTTTACCCGTTTACCCGTTTACCTGTTTACCTGTTTACCCGTTTACCCGTTTACCCGTTCGCCCGTTCACCCGTTTACCCGTTTACCTGTTCACCTGTTTACTTGTTTACCTGTTTACCTGTTTACCTGTTCACCTGTTTACCTGTTTACCCGTTTACCCGTTCGCCCGTTCACCCGTTTACCCGTTTACCCGTTCACCTGTTTACCCGTTTACCCGTTTACCCGTTTACCTGTTTACCCGTTTACCCGTTTACCCGTTCGCCCGTTCACCCGTTTACCTGTTCACCTGTTTACTTGTTTACCTGTTTACCCGTTTACCTGTTCACTTGTTTACCTGTTTACCTGTTCACCTGTTCACCCGTTCAACCGTTCACCTGTTCACCTGTTTACTTGTTCACCCGTTCACCCGTTTACCCGTTTACCTGTTTACCCGTTTACCCGTTCACCTGTTTACTTGTTTACCTGTTCATCCGTTTACCCGTTTACCCGTTCACCCGTTTACCCGTTCACCTGTTTACTTGTTTACCTGTCCACCTGTCCACCTGTTCACCCGTTTACCCGTTCACCCGTTTACCCGTTCACCCGTTCACCTGTTTACCTGTCCACCTGTCCACCTGTTCACCCGTTCACCCGTTTACCCGTTCACCCGTTTACCCGTTTACCTGTTCACCTGTTTACTTGTTTACCTGTTTACCTGTTCACCCGTTTACCTGTTTACCTGTTCACCTGTTCACCTGTTTACCTGTTTACCTGTTTACCTGTTCACCTGTTTACTTGTTTACCTGTTTACCTGTTCACCCGTTTACCTGTTCACCCGTTTACCTGTTTACCTGTTCACCTGTTTACTTGTTTACCTGTTTACCTGTTCACCTGTTTACCTGTTTACCCGTTCACCTGTTCACCTGTTTACCTGTCCACCTGTCCACCTGTTCACCCGTTCACCCGTTTACCTGTTCACCCGTTTACCTGTTTACCTGTTCACCTGTTTACTTGTTTACCTGTTTACCTGTTCACCTGTTTACCTGTTTACCTGTTCACCTGTTCACCTGTTTACTTGTTTACTTGTTTACTTGTTTACCTGTTTACCTGTTCACCGGTTCACCCGTGTACCTTCTCAGGAAGAGATGTCTACAGGAAGGTCCAGGGCCGGGAGCATCCCGCCCCCTCTGCCATCATCAACATCACAGGTACATTCTTCTGTCCATATTTTCTCCATCCATCTATTAACTCATCCATCCATCCCTCTGTTCATCCTTTCGTTCAATATTTGTGTCAGGGGAGGGGGGTGAGGAGGTTTGGACGAAGAAGGATGAAGAGGAGCGGCGGGTCGCGGAGATGGGTCGACCGATGCTGGGAGAACACGTCAAGCTGGAGGTCACCATCGAGGAGTCGTACGAGTTCAAGGTGCAACTGGTTTATATCCTCCACACTGTCACAACACCTGAGTTATACTTGTACAGGTTTTGTGCTAAGCTAACTAGCGTCTGTCATAGAAATGTAATGATCCTCAGGGTGAAGGTACATTTCTCTCATTTGACAGTTTGTCAGATAATCAAGAGAAAACGCACAGAACCCGACAGGAATTATTTATTATGAATTGTTATAATTATTATTTCTGTATGAACCGGACCAGAGCCAGATGTTGAGCTCAGGCAGAGTGACATTTGGCTCGTGTGGAGATGATGATGGTTCACTGACTCCTGTTGTGTTCAGAGCACCGTGGATAAACTCATCAAGAAGACCAACCTGGCTCTGCTGATCGGGACCAACAGCTGGAGGGAGCAGTTTGTGGAGGCCATCACAGTCGGCTCCGGTAAAGACTCCACGGGAGAGTGTTGCTCATTGTCTCTGTTTGGTAGATTGTGGATCTGAGGGTAAAACAATAGAGCAGGAGAAGAAACCGGCTCCTGGAGTTCAGTGTTGACCGGAGCCTCTTCCTCAGGTGACGAGGACGAGTCCGGGGAGGAGAAGCTGCCGTCCTGCTTCGACTACGTCATGCACTTCCTCACCGTCTTCTGGAAACTCCTGTTTGCCTTAGTCCCTCCCACCGACTACTGGAACGGCTGGGCCTGCTTCGTGGTGTCCATCTCGGTCATCGGCATGCTGACGGCGGTGATCGGCGACCTGGCGTCTCATTTCGGCTGCACCGTCGGCCTCAAAGACTCTGTGACTGCTGTGGTGTTCGTGGCTTTGGGGACTTCAGTACCAGGTCTCACGTGAACCTCACCTTCTGTGAATCCCACTGCGATGCACTGCATTCACCTCATCCCTACTCTCTCTCTCCCTCAGACACCTTTGCCAGTAAAGTGTCGGCCATCCAGGACCAATACGCCGACGCCTCCATCGGCAATGTGACGGGAAGCAACGCGGTCAACGTCTTCCTGGGTATCGGCGTGGCCTGGTCCATCGCTGCCATCTACCACTACTCCCAGGGCCAGCAGTTCAAGGTGGACCCAGGAACGCTGGCCTTCTCCGTCACTCTCTTCACCATCTTCGCCTTTATCTGTTTCGGTGTCCTCCTCTACCGCCGGCGGCCGGAGATCGGAGGGGAGCTCGGTGGCCCCCGGGTCCCGAAGATTCTCACCACCTGCTTGTTCTTCAGCCTGTGGTTGATTTACATTGTGCTCTCCTCATTAGAAGCATATTGCCACGTTCAGGGATTCTAAGATTTATTCTGAAGGCTCGACCCGGTTCTGGATTTACAAAGGCTCCATTATGATCCTGCATATTCTGACTCCTCTCATTTCTGTCATTTGTCTGAATGTTGTAAGATCCCTGACAGCGGCTGGATTCCTTAAGCTCTAGAGGAGCTGCATCTTCTTAACAGGGTTTTCCATTTTGGATCAAATCTGAAATGCTCCTCGGTTCCTTGCTGATCTGTCGGGTTCTAAACACAGATAAACATATTCTGATGGATTCTTTCTGGTAGTTTTATGTTCTTTTAAAGGTCGAAACCATCGTTAACCCTAGCCCCCCCCCCCCTTTATTTTTTAAATCCCAAAGGTGTTTTTTTAGGATTCTACTGGTTCTTTGTGTACATGAAGGTAACACAGGTTCTTGCATATTTCTGCAGGCTCCTATTAGTTCTGTTATTTGTCTAAAAGTGTGGAAAGATGTCCGATGTCTATCACAGCTTCCTGACCGTTTATGGATTTCTCAAGGTGACTGTCGGTTCCTGAACAGTTTCACAGGTTCCTGTTTTAGTTTTTCACGGGTTCGGATGAGCATCAACTTTTTCCTTTTTGGTTCTGCCAGCTTTCTGTGGCGTTGACATGGTTTCCTAAAGACTCCGATGGACACGTCCCACTTCTAACACGTCTGAATATTTGAACTGTACAGATGTTGAGGGTTTTTGAATTTCTAATGGAGTCAAACATCTTGGGTCTCTGAAGGTTCCTGAACGATTCCACAGATTTCTGAGAGTCTCTTTTAATCTCTGAAGGTTTGTGAGGGAACCCTGAAACGTGTGAACCCTCTTTCTAACTTGTGACACGTGCCTGGCTGCTGGTGACCTCTCAGACTTTTGAGCTTTTTAGTCACTTACCTCCTGAATATTTAAAGACTTTTATCTACATCACCAAACATTCACCTGTGCCTTTAAGCAAAGTATTACTTTAATCTTGACGTGCATGGACTTTGAATCCACATCCTGTAGTGACCTTATATATCCAGTCTATGGTAGTGACCACCATCAGCCGTGGTGAGGGAGGCGGCTCCTGCTGACGTCTGGAGCTGCAGCGATAGTGATGCACCTTTGTGAATATCTGCACTAAGTTTGAACCATAGTTAATTTTGAAGTGAAGGTTTTCTCTGATCTACATGAACAACTGCAGCAGGGAACTTTAATGTTATAATGCTGAGTGTATTTGTGTGTGAGTGCATGGACTCACACAACCATTCACAATAGTCTGATGTGATTGGCTGTTTGGATGTTTTCCTCTAAATATTAAAGTTCAGTAAGTCACATGTTGTCTTTTCTCTTGAAGGTTTCTAAATCTCTCTCCTCTGATTGGTCCACACAGAGGTTTATCATTTGAATTAGTGTCATGACTGTAAAATGTGAAAACACATGACTGTCCTCACACTGTCCAGTGAAAACACTTGCTTGTAGCTCCTGTCCCTTTAAGACCCCCGTCCTGATAAAGCCCTGCTCTGATTGGTCAGCTGATTTACTCCGTTATGATTGGTTGACCTATTTCCCTTTACCTGACTTCCTAGGTTGTTGTTCATTGTGCACTCCTAGCAGCTGGTCTGACACGCCCCCTAACAATCGGTGTTAACGAGGTGTTTCAGTGTCTCGTGTGAGGAACTGGAGCGACCTCCATCTTTAACTGCTCCCATCACATCTACTAACATTCTCTTTGAGCCGAGCAGTTTGAAACCTCCAGAAAAGGATCCACCGTTTACGTTCCATGTATTTAGTGTTTCTCTGTGGACTGCTTCATCATATATTTATATAAAACATCACATAATAAACACAATTCCAACATTTAAAAAGATCTTTATGTTAAAATAGAATATCATCTTCATCCGACCTGTAAGGAAAACACAACAGTCCTTCACTAACAACACACACCTATAGAGTCTCTCAGACGTCCAGCCTCATGTCCTGTTGTCAGAGTGGACAACATGAACTGTCCTGGAATGTAACAAAGTATTTTTACTTCGTTACTGTACTTAAGTAAATTTTTACGTATCTGTACTTTACTTAAGTAAAAATAATAGTGCATACTTTTTACTTTTACTCCGTTACATTTTGCAGCTATTATCTATACTTTTACTCCACTACATTTCTACAATGTGTGTCGTTACTCGTTACATTTTATGAACACAGTTTCGGGAAATATGGATTGCGTTGCTGTTTTGGAAGTTTAAACGAGCACACACACACACACACTCACGTGTCCTTACACCGCAAAAAGACGTTTAGAATTATGTTTATAATAAAGACAACAAGTAACGAAATAACCACAAACCTTGTGCCTTTATCAGCCAGGTGCTAAACAACTAAAAGTAATGCGTTTGATGCAACAACGAGGAACACCTGCCATTTAGCGATCTTTTCGTTTTTCAGGAACTACCTTTTCAGAATAAAAGTATAACATTTCTCCTTCCGTCTAAACCATTTCAAAATATTCAAAAGATGAATATTTTTGGTGCCTGACCAATGGTCAAATTTTCATTTCAAGGTCCTTCATTTTAAATTTCTCATTCTAAGATCTGCCTTGTTCTGACCAGTTTTACAGTTTTTCTTCATGTTCCATGTTTCCATTTTTTACACGTTAACAATTAAATATAAAAGATATAAGATATAACATGTTGTCTTTATTGGTTTGGCTTGATGGTATTAACTTTGCAGATAATCCCTGGTAGATAACTTGTCATCCGCAGAATTGTAAGATAGAGTGTGAACAGTATTACAGAGGTTAAGCACAATAAGTACACCAACCTTTCCAATAAACAAATGTTGTTGCTTATAATTATTACTAGTAGTGACATCTGTAGAGGCATGAGTATTACCAGTAGCTATATCTGCATTCTTTATCAAAATGGCACAGCCTAGACATTGAGAGGCAACCCATTGCGTGAGTACTTTTACTTTTAATACTTAAAGTAAATTTAAAAGTAAGTACTTTTTACTTTTACTTAAGTAGGATTGTTGATGTAGTACTTTTACTTTTACTTAAGTATAGATCTTCCTGGATACTTGTACTTTTACTTAAGTACTAAACCTCAGTACTTCCTCCACCACTGCCTCCTTTAGATCCCACTCACATGGTGTGAGGGACACAAGTGTCTGGGACCTTTGATCCAAACTCAATTTACAATAACCTTCTCTCCTGCTGGTTGGTCCAGACAAGTCAATTAAATCAAATCCACGAACATTATTATCTCTGATCTGAAAATGTACAGTATTTACAGGAAGTTTTACATATTCTTTTTATAATGTCAATTATTCTTTGAAGTAACTTACAAGTTACAGATATGTTTGTTCCACCATGATGGGATGAAGATCACAGAGAAGGTTCTGCTGCTGAAGGTTGATGAGGTGAGGATGAGGAGGGAGAGCGAGGATCAGATGAAGATTCCAACAGGAAAGTGTTTGACGTGCGTCGGCCACTGGGCGGCGAGCTGGAAGAACTTCACATCGTTCCACTCCACCCCGTCTATGGAGACTGGGACACAGACGGTCAGGTGGTCTCTATGCCCCGCCCTGCAGCCAGCCACCAGGGGGCGATCAAGGCTATTGAGCCAATTTCCCCAGAGGATCAATTGAGTTTCTCTCACTTATTATTAGTTCTTATTCTTTATTATACAACACGTTGCCCCACTGCTTTTATGACATTACTGATATTTGTTAATTCTTAAATGTATTAATACACTGTTATGATTTCAAAATTGTCACATTAATGTTAAACAGGAAGTAAACAACGTGGAAACATTCAGTTGAATTAATGATGGAACTCGTGACGTAAGTGTGTTGGTGTGTTTGTTTGTGTGTGTGTGTACCTCTCAGAGTGTGTGTGTGTGTGTGTGTGTGTGTGTACCTCTCAGAGTGTGTGTGTGTACCTCTCAGTGTGTGTGTGTGTGTGTGTGTACCTCTCAGTGTGTGTTGGTGTTTCGATGTACAGATCAAACGGCTGATTCCTTCAATCACCTGACTCCTAGACTCCGCCTCCTTCTCCTTCGTCTTCTTACTAAGGAACATGACTGACAGACACAAACACACACACACACAACCATCATCATCTTCCTCCTCCTCCTCTTCATCATCATCCTCCTCTTCCTCACCTTTCTTGTTCTTCTCTTTCATCACCACCGTCAGACTCATCAGTTCTCCTCCGCTGATCCTCGACACCTGCAGCGAGCGGAAGTTGCTCTTCAGCGTGTTCTTCACCCCGCCCTCCTTCCTCCCCCCTCCTCCCCCCTGACTGCTCCAGTAGTCGACCTGCAGACCCATCACCTCCCCCGAACAGCTGCTTGGACATGAGGGGTCAGAGGTCACAGGTCGTGTACACAGCTACACTCTACATCTTCAGACGGATGAAAACAGGAAGTACCTGTTGGAAGGGGAGGGGGGAGGTGTGGAGGTGATGCTGATCGGTGCTCCTGATTGGGTGGGAGGAGACCCCAGTATGATGTCATCAGAGTCGACTGTGGAGAGAAATGCGAGACACGGTGACGGGACGGGGGAGGGGCTGGGGGAGGAGCTGGGGGAGGGGCCGAGGAGGCTGAGTCAGGTCTTACCTGAGGTGGACAGGAAGTTGTGCTCCACGATGCCGACCTTCACCAGCTGGAACAAAGACAGCGTCATCAGCTGGTGTCTCCACGCTGTCTCGCTTCAGGACTCACTTACATTTAGTTTTTAAAAAGTGTGACATAGTTTATGTTTTGAAATATTCATGTTCAAGACCTTCACCAGACACCGTTTCCCATAAGCCCCTGTGCTCACAGGTTAAAGGTCACAGGTCTCTGTGCTGGATTCATTTTTGTGTGTGTCAATGCTATGATCTCCAGTAGGTGGCGGTAATGCACCTGAACGCTGGTTTCAACCAACATGAAACCAGAAAGACTTCTCATGTTCTGTCATGAGACTCAAACACAAACAGCTCACGATGGAGTTTTAATGGCAGCTGTTAGCATCACAAGCACCAAACAACTTCCTGTCACACTATCAAAATAAAATGTGATGTAAACTCAGTGATGATGTCAGCACATCAGGACTTTTCTCACCCCGATGAAAGGAACAAACTTCTGATAGGAGTCGTCGTCTGGGCTGCGGAGGGAGACACAATATTTATTCATCTCAGATTTATTGAAACGATTCTGATGAAGGTCCAAGGAAGTGAGTCTGAACTAGAACTTCCATTTGTGGATCAAAAGAGTGAATGAGAAGCACAGAGCGGAGGAGAGGAAGAGGACGTCCCCTGTTCTACCTCTTGTGTTTACAGGTGAGCATCGCCTCAGAGACGGGACACAGGTGAGAGACAGACGCTCCGCTCAGGTACCGGGACACTCGAGCTGAGACATCCACCGGATCTAAACAGAACACACACAGACAGTGATGTAGCCAATCACAGACCTGGATTATTCTGATGACATCATCATGAGCCTGACATCAGAGGAAAATGATGTAGAAACGTAGAAACTCTTCACGTCCCCAGAACCTTCTGAATGACCCAAAGAACCTAAAGAATGAAAAACACTTCACCAAAGTCCACAGGAACATTCCAGCAGGAACCGGACAGACGGAGAAGATGAAGGAGCTGAAAACTACTCTTAAAAGAAAACAGTCACCGAACCGGCTCTAAGCAGATCTGGGTCTAGAGCCTTCACACTGAAACAACATCTCCTCAGCAGAATCCTGTAAAAGACGGATGTTCTGATCTGATGGGGGCACTAAAGGTCAAAGGTCGCCACAGTCTCCTCCCAGGTGCATGTGCAGTTACCGAGGGGCGGGGCCTCCAGACGTCCGAACAGCTCCCTCCAGCCTGCGTCCATGAACAGGCTGTTGAATTTACCGTCCAGGGACGACAGGTACTTGGCAAGTGGGTGGGCTCCTGGTGAGGGTAAGCAGAGAGCATCATGGGAAGGTTGGATTGTTAGAAGAAAACAGCTGCGTCCCAATTCAGGGGTCGCTTCCCTCAGAGGCTTCATCACAGCAGGACTGTCCCCCCCCCTTCCACTCCCCAGAGACGACGTCCAGCTTCGGGCCTACATATCCCAGGATTCATTGCACACTGGTGACAAAGCTAACGAGCTAGCCATGCGGAAGGATGAGCTAAGTGAGTTCAACTTGACACAGAAGCTAACAATGCATCGCTAACGCAGGACTCACATCTCTGCGTTGTGTTAACATTCAAAGTGAATGTTAACACAACGCAGGACTCACATCTCTGCGTTGTGTTAACATTCAAGTGAAGGAGCAGCGTTGGTGACGCAAACAGGAAACCGTCCGTCCCCGTGTCCTCTGGAGGACGCGGCCCCTGGTTTGGGACTCTGCTGGCATGTTTGTGTTTTTGTGTCAGGGACCAGGCGTACCCATGGGCAGGATGAGGAAGCGGACATAGTTTAGCCAATCAGGCGTCTTGCTGGCCAGCTGCTCCACAAAGCAGCTGAGGACGGTGCTGAGGTAACTCTGGTCTCCGCCCACCACCACCTTCACCGTGGGCGGCGGCTGGGAGTTACAGTTACAGCTGAAATCAAACAGGAGTCACGTCAAACCGGAGAAATCCATAATCAATAATCACATTCTGATGACGGACACTTACAACCTCTGGATGCGGCTGATGATGGCGCTGAAGGCGGCGTGGACATCAGCTGCTGAGACGGTGCAGACGACAGGTTGACCCAAGAGATGCTCTGAAAGATACTGAGGGGGGGGGAGAGGGAGAGAGAGAGAGAGAGAGAGAGAGAGGAAACAGAGAGAGAGAGAGAGAGAGAGAGAGAGAGAGAGAGAGAGAGAGAGAGAGAGAGAGTAAGTTATTTTATTTTTATTTTTTGAAACATCTGGTTGCGTACTTCCTTCCCCGTATGATGTCATATGGGATCGCACTCGTCTCTCAGCCCCCCCCCCCCTTCTTTGTGTATGGCTCCTCCAGAAGAAGTCCAGAGCAACTGACTCAGACGTCTGTGTTCTAACATCCAGAACCTCCAGAACATTTAGAACTTCAGCTCCTGTGTGAAAGCAGACGGACCTGTCCCTGCCAGTCGGTGGTGTTGATCAGAACCACACAGTCGGGAAACTGGTCTTCAGAGAACAGGATGTGGTTCAGTTGATCCAAGACCGACTTCCTGGCAACCTGAGAAAACACAAACACATCAGCACCTGAGAAGCAACAAAGCACACACCCAGTCCAGATCCAGATCCTGATCCAGATCCTGATCCTGATCCTGATCCAGATCCTGACCCATGAGAATCAGCACCACCTACTGTTATCTGCATTAAACTAATATTCACGAAAAAGTAACTTTCAGATGAAGGTGACATTAGAATGTGTCTCACCTGCAGAGCAGCTGTCCTACAGTCTGAGGACGTCTCACTGTCCACGCTGCCGGTTCTGTCTGTCCCTCTGGAGTTCTGTCTGTCCTTTATGGAGACACTCCACGGATGGCGAGAGGTTTGACTTCCTGTCTTACTGTGGAGAGCAGACACACAATGATATCACAACTGACTGATGATAGTGATGTCAACAAAGACAAAGACAACGAGGACGAGGAAACTGCCTCATGTCAGTTGAGACACATCTGTAGCTCTGTGTGTGTGTGTGTGTGTGTGTGTGTGTGTGTGTGTGTGTGTGTGTGTGTGTACCTCAGGGACATGTGTGTCTGGGACTCAGTTTCACACAGTTTTGCAGCCGGCCCTGTGTCTGTTCCCACGGCAGCATCATCCTCTCCTTCCTGTGGACAGAAGACCATGAAGCAGAGAACCTGGGTGTCCATCCACAGGGTGAGTATTATGGTCTGGACTCACCCCAGGGCCGGCCTCTTCTCCTCCAGACCCCTGAGCAGGAAACAGTAGCTCTGTCACCTGATAAACACGAGAGCAGTGACACAGTGTGACCTGCAGGGGGCAGCAGAATCATCCGGGGACTGAGGTCAGAGGTCAGAGGTCAGGTACTCACGGCGGCAGGCGGTTCCCTCTGGAGACTCCTCTGACTCATCATCTCCGTCCGAGAGGGCGACTGAGAAACGCCCTCGAAGAACGGCCTGATGGGGAAACAGAGGCTTCAGCAGCAAGTTCACACCTGGTCCAGAGCTTCAGACTCACAGACTGAAGGTCAGAAGACTCCTTCACACCTGGTCCAGAGCTTCAGGCTCACAGACTGAAGCTCAGAAGACTCGTTCACACCTGGTCCAGAGCTTCAGACTCACAGACTGAAGCTCAGAAGACTCGTTCACACCTGGTCCAGAGCTTCAGACTCACAGACTGAAGCTCAGAAGACTCGTTCACACCTGGTCCAGAGCTTCAGACTCACAGACTGAAGCTCAGAAGACTCGTTCACACCTGGTCCAGAGCTTCAGGCTCACAGACTGAAGCTCAGAAGACTCGTTCACACCTGGTCCAGAGCTTCAGACTCACAGACTGAAGCTCAGAGGACTCGTTCACACCTGGTCCAGAGCTTCAGACTCACAGACTGAAGCTCAGAAGACTCATTCACACCTGGTCCAGAGCTTCAGACTCACAGACTGAAGCTCAGAAGACTCATTCACACCTGGTCCAGAGCTTCAGACTCACAGACTGAAGGTCAGAAGACTCCTTCACACCTGGTCCAGAGCTTCAGACTCACAGACACAAGGTCAGAAGACTCCTTCACACCTGGTCCAGAGCTTCAGACTCACAGACTGAAGCTCAGAAGACTCATTCACACCTGGTCCAGAGCTTCAGACTCACAGACTGAAGCTCAGAAGACTTGTTCACACCTGGTCCAGAGCTTCAGACTCACAGACACAAGGTCAGAAGACTCCTTCACACCTGGTCCAGAGCTTCAGACTCACAGACTGAAGCTCAGAAGACTCCTTCACACCTGGTCCAGAGCTTCAGACTCACAGACTGAAGCTCAGAAGACTCATTCACACCTGGTCCAGAGCTTCAGACTCACAGACTGAAGCTCAGAAGACTCATTCACACCTGGTCCAGAGCTTCAGGCTCTGCAGTTCAGTCTGAACATCAGGTGTGAAAGGTTCCTCAGACCAGAAGCTGTTCTGGGTCTGGATCCAAATGAACCAGGGTTCTGTTGGTTAAATGGACAGACAGGCCTACAGACAGACAGACAGACGTGGGAGGGACAGACAGGAAGACAGACAGACAGACAGACAGACAGACTGAGGACAGACAGACGTTGGGAGAGACAGACAGACAGACAGACAGACAGACAGACTGAGGACAGACAGACGTTGGGAGGGACAGACAGACAGACAGACAGACAGACAGACTGAGGACAGACAGACGTTGGGAGGGACAGACAGACAGACAGACAGACTGAGGACAGACAGACGTTGGGAGGGACAGACAGACAGACAGACAGACTGAGGACAGACAGACGTTGGGAGGGACAGACAGACAGACAGACCGACAGACAGACAGACAGACAGACAGACAGACTGAGGACACACAGACGTTGGGAGGGACAGACAGACAGACAGACAGACAGACAGACAGACTGAGGACAGACAGACGTTGGGAGGGACAGACAGACAGACAGACAGACTGAGGACAGACAGACGTTGGGAGGGACAGACAGACAGACAGACAGACAGACAGACAGACAGACAGACAGAGGACAGACAGACGTTGGGAGGGACAGACAGACAGACAGACAGACAGACAGACAGACAGACAGACAGACAGAGGACAGACAGACGTTGGGAGGGACAGACAGACAGACAGACAGACAGACAGACAGACAGACAGACAGAGGACAGACAGACGTTGGGAGGGACAGACAGACAGACAGACAGACAGACAGACAGACAGACAGATAGACAGACAGACAGACAGACAGACTGAGGACAGACAGACGGTGGGAGGGACAGACAGACAGACAGACAGACAGACAGACAGACAGACAGACAGACAGACAGACAGACAGACAGACTTCAGCTTTGGTTTGGGGGTGCTCTGGAGGCTCTCATTGTCGTCCAGCTCGGGGCCACTGTCACTCGGGTTGTAAAGCTCCAGGCTGTCGTACAGGAGGTCCAGATCCTCCTGGACCTCCTGACTCTGACCCACCGGGTCCAGGACCTGCAGGACGCGGGTCACACCATGGTTCATGTGATGGTTTCTACAGAAGCAGGACTTAACGTGTGTTAGATAACATGAAGATGGATCTGTGTTGGGTTCAAACCTCGTCCGTCACTTTGAATCTTTTCATCAGAGCCACAAACTTCTGCTTGAAGTTCGGTTGCTGAGCGACAGAAAACAACAAGAGAACAGTTCAAGTGTCTTCATCTGACTGTTGAGCCAATCAGGTGACTGCTGTGCTCTGATTGGTCCTCACATGCGTCAGGGAGCTTGTTCGGATCATTTTCCCACGTGACTTCTTCATCTTTCCCTGAACATCGTCATCATCATCATACATGTCCTGAGAAAAAAACAAAAGAGACGTCATGGACGTGATTAAAGGAAACAGCTGTCACAGCTCAGGCTCCGCCCCTTTCTGAGGCGGAGCCTGAAGTCTTATGACGTCTTAGGGCCAATCCCACGCTCACGTCAAGGGGCAGGATGACCCTCGAGGACAAGGGGCAGGACGGTCCTCGAGGACAAGGGGCAGGATGACCCTCGAGGACAAGGGGCAGGACGGTCCTCGAGGACAAGGGGCAGGACGGTCCTCGAGGACAAGGGGCAGGACTCGAGGGGCAGGACGAGCCTCGAGGACAAGGGGCAGGATGACCCTCGAGGACAAGGGGCAGGACGGTCCTCGAGGACAAGGGGCAGGATGACTCTCGAGGACAAGGGGCAGGACGGTCCTCGAGGACAAGGGGCAGGACGACCCTCGAGGACAAGGGGCAGGACGACCCTCGAGGACAAGGGGCAGGACGGTCCTCGAGGACAAGGGGCAGGACTCGAGGGGCAGGACGAGCCTCGAGGACAAGGGGCAGGATGACCCTCGAGGACAAGGGGCAGGACGGTCCTCGAGGACAAGGGGCAGGATGACTCTCGAGGACAAGGGGCAGGACGGTCCTCGAGGACAAGGGGCAGGACGACCCTCGAGGACAAGGGGCAGGACGACCCTCGAGGACAAGGGGCAGGGGGGCCCGGAGACGGGCCTGAGTCCTCTCTTTGAAGTCTCCCTCAGGACGTTTGTCTCTTCCTGAGCAGCCCAGGGTCCAGTGGGTGGATCCTTCTCTAACCACAGAAGTCAATGTTCCACTGCCTCCGAGAAACTTCTTTAAATCTAAGTCTCAACTTTACCAAATAACTCATGGTACAAATATTAAAAACAAAGCTTTTGGGATCAAATATTAAACTGAATCAACAAGTTTAAAACTGAAACACAGAAATGAAAACAAGTCAACGAATGAAAAGATCGAACAGGGTTTGAGTTCCTGAAGAGGACGAGCTGTCAATCACCTGAGGCGGGACCGCATCATCACTTCCTTCCTGTTCAGAGGAGAAGCTGTCATCATCGTCCTCCCAGTAGTGATCTGTGAACACAACAACAAACTGTCAACACAACAACAAACTGTCAACACAACAACAAACTGTGAACACAACAAAAAACTGTGAACACACACAACAAACTGTGAACACAACAACAAACTGTCAACACAACAACAAACTGTGAACACACACAACAAACTGTGAACACAACAACAAACTGTCAACACAATACAAACTGTGAACACAACAACAAACTGTGAACACACACAACAAACTGTGAACACAACAACACAACAAACTGTGAACACAACAACAAACTGTGAACACAACAACACAACAAACTGTGAACACAACAACAAACTGTGAACACAACAACAAACTGTGAACACAACAACAAACTGTGAACACACACAACAAACTGTGAACACAACAACAAACTGTCAACACAACAACAAACTGTGAACACAACAACAAACTGTCAACACAATACAAACTGTGAACACAACAACAAACTGTGAACACACACAACAAACTGTGAACACAACAACACAACAAACTGTGAACACAACAACAAACTGTCAACACAACAACACAACAAACTGTGAACACAACAACAAACTGTGAACACAACAACAAACTGTGAACACACACAACAAACTGCGAACACAACAACAAACTGTCAACACAACAACAAACTGTGAACACACACAACAAACTGTGAACACAACAACACAACAAGTGTTCCTTTTTGCTTAAAGAGGCTCAGAGAACCTCCTCTGTGAGGAGGTGTAGGAGCTCATGGACAGAACAGAGCTGAGCTTCCACTGTGAGTTTGTCCTGTTTGAATAGTGAGATGCTGAGAAGTGATTGGTTCTCCTCTGTGAGGAGGCTCAGAGAAGGAGCACTGGTTACTCCCCAGGTACAGGAGGAGTAACCAGTGCTCCTCTGTCGTGGTGAGAACAGAAACTTTCACTCAGGTTTGACTCAGATCATCGTGTCCAGAATGTTTGACCCTGAGGTCAAAGATGTCAAAGCTTAGGAACATAAAAGTAAACGTTCTGTGTTCATCTCTTTGATCTGAGACGAGGAAGAGGAGGAGGACCAATCAGGAGCCAGGGTTCTCCTACCCAGGGCCTTGGTGATGCTGCCATGGGGACCACTTGTCTCCTCCAGTTCGATTGGCTGGCTGGAGACAGAGAGGACGCTCAGCTCCGCCCACCGCACGGAGACGTTCTTCAGGCTGCCATGGAGACCGAGGATGTGGGTTCTGTCAGTCGGATGCTGCATCACCTGGGACGCACACAGACACACACAGACACACACCGACACACAGACACACACAGACACAGTTACAATCCAATAGTGTGGTCGTCCGTCCCCTGGTGGTCCGTCCCCTGGTGGTCTGTCCCCTGGTGGTCCGTCCCCTGGTGGTCTGTCCCCTGGTGGTCTGTCCCCTGGTGGTCCGTCCCCTGGTGGTCTGTCCCCTGGTGGTCCGTCCCCTGGTGGTCTGTCCCCTGGTGGTCTGTCCCCTGGTCCTACCTCGTCCATGTTGATGACTCCCACTGCCAGAGTCCTGAAGCCCCGGATGGTTCGGTTCTTGTATCTTTTCTTCCTCTGAAGCATCACATGGAGACGATTAGCATCTCGCTTCAGGAAGTGAGGATACTGAAACACAGAGGTTATATACAGTCACTGATCATCTGTATATACAGTCACTGATCATCTGTATATACAGTCACTGATCATCTATAGATACAGTCACTGATCATCTGTATATACAGTCACTGATCATCTATAGATACAGTCACTGATCCTCTTTATATACAGTCACTGATCCTCTTTATATACAGTCACTGATCATCTTTATATACAGTCACTGATCATCTATAGATACAGTCACTGATCATCTGTATATACAGTCACTGATCATCTGTATATACAGTCACTGATCATCTATAGATACAGTCACTGATCATCTGTATATACAGTCACTGATCATCTATAGATACAGTCACTGATCCTCTTTATATACAGTCACTGATCATCTATAGATACAGTCACTGATCCTCTTTATATACAGTCACTGATCATCTATAGATACAGTCACTGATCATCTATAGATACAGTCACTGATCATCTATAGATACAGTCACTGATCATCTTTATATACAGTCACTGATCATCTATAGATACAGTCACTGATCATCTATAGATACAGTCACTGATCATCTTTATATACAGTCACTGATCATCTTTATATACAGTCACTGATCATCTGTATATACAGTCACTGATCATCTATAGATACAGTCACTGATCATCTGTATATACAGTCACTGATCATCTATAGATACAGTCACTGATCATCTGTATATACAGTCACTGATCATCTATAGATACAGTCACTGATCATCTGTATATACAGTCACTGATCATCTATAGATAAAGTCACTGATCCTCTTTATATACAGTCACTGATCCTCTTTATATACAGTCACTGATCATCTATAGATACAGTCACTGATCATCTTTATATACAGTCACTGATCATCTATAGATACAGTCACTGATCCTCTTTATATACAGTCACTGATGGACAGATGATCTGAGTGTGTAACGTTTCAGTCTGTGAGGTTGTGTAGGAACCTGCAGTGAGAAGGTGAGCTCCAGGTCAGTTGCCATGATGCCGTCTGGAGGGAGAAGATACTCGTTGGACCTCAGAGTTCTTCTGGAGCCCTGAGGTTCAGGTGGAACACGTGTTTGGATCAACATGGTTCACAACAGTTAAACCTGTGAGTTCAGGAGAAGGTGTGAAACGTTCCTCTGACCTGGATCTTCACAGCGATGACGACGGAGCTGAGCTCTCGGTCCAACTCCCTCAGAACCAGGAGCTTCTTCAGAGTCAGACTACACAGCCTGACACACACACACACACACACACACACACACACACACATACACACACACATACAATACGACAAGATGCTGTCAGGGATTCAACATTTATAAAAGATTTGACAGTTCAGCCACAGATGGTAAATAAAGATGGACGACATGAAGGCTCCCTAAAGTCAAGCCAAATGGTCTCTATCGCCCCCTGGTGTCTGGCTGCAGCATAGATCAGAAACCTGCTCCATGTTAGCAGATAGGACATGGACAAAACTTTAAAAATCAAAGTGGACATAAAATTCTGTTAAAGTTTGTCAAAGATGTTTCTGTCATTCAGGTCGTTCTTATCTCTTTGATGTTTGTTCATGTTTCTGATCAGGATCATACAGGAACTCGTCACACATCAGCTTCCTGTCACACGTGTTCACACGTGCTCATACGTGTTCATACGTGTTCAGTGGAGGACGTCTCCTGCTGTTAACACCTTGGCTCATAAAGGACGGTGCTTCATGGTCGGTTTGACTCTCAATGATCATCAGCTGTTTGAAGAAGACTTGAAACTAGAGAGTGAGACAGAAACTCCTGAATGTCACTGACGTCTGTTTCCACACTTTGTAAACCTGCTGTGATGTTAGAGGTGACGAGCGACAGGTTCCTGCTTCCTGGTGTCTAAGAGGATTATCTGTGATTGGTCGAGCTGGTTAACCCCCCCCCCCCCCCCCTCCCCCACTGAGACTAATCTGCCGTGAACAGGTGGAGGGATGAGAGTCTTCAACATGGTTATGTTTTTGGATTGTTCTGATTGGCTGCTGCAATGTGATGTAACTGCTCTGATCTTTAGTCCATCGTGAAGCCTCTGATCCAGGGTCAGGGGCCTCAGCTCTCTCTAGGCATTCTGGGAGATGAAGTGTGTTTGACCTTCTCATCGACAGTGAGGACGACCAGGAGGTGTCGAGAGGTTCAGGAACGTGCACAGTCTCAAACTGTGGCTCGGAAATCACATGAGAACCAATAATGTGCTGAAGACTCCATGTTCTCTACCAGATCACACTCTGCAGGTTCTTCACCATCAGCTCCTCCTCATCTTCATCAGTCCAACAGGACGTCTTCACAGAGTCACGCTACAGCTGCATCTCCCCCTCCTGCTCCTCCTCCTCCTCATCTTCATCAGTCCAACAGGACGTCTTCACAGAGTCACGCTACAGCTGCATCTCCTCCTCCTCCTCCTCCTCCTCCTCATCTTCATCAGTCCAACAGGACGTCTTCACAGAGTCACACTACAGCTGCATCTCCTCCTCCTCCTCCTCCTCCTCCTCATCTTCATCAGTCCAACAGGACGTCTTCACAGAGTCACACTACAGCTGCATCTCCTCCTCCTGCTCCTCCTGCTCCTCCTCCTCCTCATCTTCATCAGTCCAACAGGACGTCTTCACAGAGTCCGCTACAGCTGCATCTCCCCCTCCTGCTCCTCCTCCTGCTCCTCCTCCTCCTCCTCCTCCTCCTCCTCATCTTCATCAGTCCAACAGGACGTCTTCACAGAGTCACGCTACAGCTGCATCTCCTCCTCCTCCTGCTCCTCCTGCTCCTCCTCCTCATCTTGTTCATGAGTGTCACCCATAGGGGTTTCAGATACTAACAGCTACTCACAGACAGACACACACAAACACACACACACTCTCAAACTCACTCACACTCACACACACACACACACACACACTCACTCACACATACACACACACACACACACACACACACACACACACACACACACACACACACACACACACACACACACACACACACACTCACCGGGCAGCAGCCTCCTCTCTGGCCGGACTTTAATCCTCTTACCTGGGCACGCAGCTCGGAGATGACCGGTCTACCTCCCAGGTTGCGAACAGGTTCATCGGCACCGGGGCTCGTGCGTCCCGCTCCCCGGCTGCACCGGAGCCCAGCGGGGGGCCGGGCGGGGGGCCGGGCGGGGGGGGCTCCGGTGCAGCCGGGTCCGCAGGGGGAGCAGCTCTCTCTGCTGCCGCCGACATCGCGCTATGTCCGGTCACAAAGTCCCGCTGCACCGGCCGGTTCTCCGGTCAGCAGGGGGCGGGGCTGAGTGGGAGGGAGGGGCAGTGAGACACATAATCAGGACTAATATAATAAACTAGAATATAATATACATATAAACTTTGCAGTAGTCTGCAGTATAGATACAGGAGGAGATAGATAATATAATTATTATATAATATATTTATAGCATATTTTGGTTATTTCGTCAATCATATTCTATCTTCATATAATTTTTTATTATATATTTCACGTATGTTTAATTAAATTGACCATATTATTTAATTTTAGTAGTAATTTATCAATTTTACTTTTATTCTATTAACATATTGTTGTGTTTTATCGATTTGTTTGTTTTAGTTATTCATTTAATCAACATATGATATTTTATAAATATGTAATATTATTGATTTAAATATATTTTATTGTCTCTTATACCCATGATGTATTTTTTAAATAATGACGTCAGGCTTGGAACTTTTACTCATAACTAAATAAACAGGGCGGAGTGAAACACTACGTCATCGCAGACGTGGTCACGTGACGACGTGTGTGCCGCTCAGCTGACTGCTGAGTTCCGGGTTGTGTGTCGGTGTTTATCTCTGCGCTGCTTCTCAGGTAAAATCTACATGTTTATATTTATTTATTAGGTTGTCAATATAATATGAGAACAGTGAAGAAACGCTGTCCGCGCGCACCGTGCCGGAGCGCGTTCACGTCGAGCTGCCGCTCCGTGTTGACTGTTCTCACTGATCCGCATTCAGCTTGAGATCAACCGAGCGAGCGCGATGCATGATGGTCTATATTACCTGGTTACTTAATGCTACTTACTGCTCTTCACGATGCATTGTGGGAAACTTGAGTCCACAGCACGGGGTCATAAAGAAATCACCGTTGCAGTTTTGTTATTATTTACTGTAACTAAGTGTAACTTCCTGTTTACACCACATGACCAGTGTACGTAAATGCTCATGCAGCGCGTGTTCTCAGGCGGTCCGTGTGGGCGGAGTCTATCTGCTGGTTGGTGACTAGCTGTCAGAGCCATGAACGCCTCGGACAGTGACGAGGAGTTCTACAACGAGAGGACGGCGTTGGTCCCGGCAGAGAACCCCGCGGTGTCGTGCTACCAGCCGGACGCCTCAGAGGAACCCACCACGAGGGTAAAGGTCACCTCTCTGCTCTGTGTCCTATACCTTCTTGTTCTTCCTGCTGCACTGATGCTGAATGTCGCCCTCTGTTGGTGCAGCCGGGGGTCAGCAGGCGGCCGGCGGCCTCAGGAGGAGGTGCTGACGGGGGCGGCTCCGACCAGGAGGAGGCAGACGAGGAGGAGCTGACTCTGAAGTACGGAGCCAAGCACGTCATCATGCTGTTCGTGCCCGTCACCCTCTGCATGGTGGTGGTGGTGGCCACCATCAAGTCGGTCAGCTTCTACACGGAGAAGACGGACCAGCAGCTGTAGGTCCACGACTCCCCGCCCCCCCCCCCTGCAGGACGCCGCGGCTGCTCACTGCTAACCACGATGTTTGTCCCCACAGGATCTACACGCCGTTCACAGAGAACACGGCGTCTGTCGGCCGCCGGCTCCTCAACTCCGTCCTCAACACCATCATCATGATCAGCGTCATCGTGGTCATGACCATCTTCCTGGTGGTCCTCTACAAGTACCGCTGCTACAAGGTGAGAGAGCGGCGAGGCGTCATGTGCTTTGGTCCTGGTGCTTGTTCCTGTCTCCTGACCCTTCATGTCTCTGATCTGTGCAGTTCATCCACGGCTGGCTCATCCTCTCCTCCCTCATGCTGCTCTTCTGGTTCAGCTTCATGTACCTCGGGTCAGTTTCACTCATAGCTTTATTCAAACAACACAGTCAGTGAGCAGTTGGACCAATCACAGCGCAGAGCATTGTCAGCTGGAACATGACCACACCTCTGTTTTCCAGTGAAGTGTTTAAGACGTACAACCTGGCCGTGGACTACCCCACGGTGGGAGTGATCATCTGGAACTTCGGGGCCGTGGGGATGATCTGCATCCACTGGAAGGGGCCCCTCCCCCTGCAGCAGGCCTACCTCATCCTCATCAGCGCCCTCATGGCCCTCGTCTTCATCAAGTACCTGCCCCCGTGGTCGGCCTGGGTCATCCTGGGCGCCATCTCCATCTACGGTGGGTCTCTGAGGTCACAAGGTCTCCTTCATCATCGAATCTCCTTCAACAGCTGGTGTTGGTGAAAGCTGCTGTGTTTGAATTTGAATTAAGACAAAAACCATTAGGATCACGTTACAACACGCTATCACGAGAATGTTTTTGAGACTGGGCGTGTCCCAATCCAGGGACCGCCTCCTTCACAAGCCCTGTACACTGACGGCAATCAGTCTCAAAGTGCAGCCTGAGAATGAGGCGGAGCCTAAACTGAGACACAGCCGTGGATTCCAAAACAGTGAAGCCAAAGTGTCTGAATCCTGTCTTCTGTGTAATGTCCAGCAGGGGGCGACTCCATTGGTGGTTTCTATAGAAGTCTATGAGAAAATGACTTCTTCAAACAGCTGATTTACCTTCATTCAGTAAATTCTGATCATTTAGAGTCAAATAGATCAGAAAGCACCGGATGTGTTGGGGGTGGATACCACAGGGTGATTGACATCTAATGCCGTCCAATGGGTGCATGTGGGCGTGTCCTTGAGCTGTCAGTCAGAGGCTCCAAAATCAACGAAAATGAAAAGATCCTTGTAAAAAATGTTAATAAGCTCAATGACGTCTGTGCCCCTGCAGCCGACCAATGAGAAACAGCGACTCATTGTGAATGTCCTGGTCACATGGTTTCCTCTGTGAGCAGGAAGTAAACACTGGGTCAGGTGACTGGGTCAGCCTTCCCATCATGCCTTGCTCAGGTGCTTTGTGTTGTTGCAGATCTGGTGGCCGTCCTGTCTCCTAAAGGTCCTCTCAGGATGCTGGTGGAGACGGCTCAGGAGCGCAACGAGCCCATCTTCCCCGCCCTCATCTACTCCTGTGAGTCCATCACACGTCCACAGATCACCACCAGACACCACAGAGCTAAACATGTACAGAGAAATACTGCTGACTCGTGGCCGACCGGCAGGAGACCGTGACTCTGTGGTTTTATTGTTCTGTGCAGCTGCCATGATGTGGACGGTGGGGATGGCGAGCCCGATGGACGCTCAGCGCTCCGACCGCGAATCAGGTGCAACATCACATCAACTGCTCAGTCACAAGGGATCATGGGAAAAGAGAGTTAGGAGACAGAGAGACGGAACCACTCTAAGACTTGACTGTAGTACAACTTGTACTTCTACGACTTTACAACTTTAAACATTGTCCAACTTTACGACTTGTATGACTTTACTTCAAGGATGTGATAACTTCTGGATGTCGGAGGTTTACCTTCGTTACCGGTTAATTGAATAAACACCTCCACTCTTCCTTCCTCAGATGAGGAGGTGGGGCCTAGTGGCAGGGAGGTGGAGCCTGAGAGACGACAGCCCCGGACGTTTCCAGAAGACGACCTGGAGGAAGACAGTGAGTTCATGAAGACTATTTCAGATTAAAACCACAGCTGCACAGCCTCATGGAATAATGTGTGAGTGTGTGTGTGTGTGTGTGTGTGCAGGGGGGGTGAAGCTTGGCCTCGGTGATTTCATCTTCTACAGCGTCCTGGTTGGGAAAGCTGCAGCGACCGGCGGCGACTGGAACACGACCATCGCCTGCTTCGTGGCCATTCTCATCGTGAGTACTTCCTTCTCGACCTGGTTAACGGGGGGGTCAGACGCTGCTGGTCCCTGGGACGTGTCGGTGAGACAACAGACTACTGACCAGGTGTGTGTGTTCCTCAGGGTCTGTGTCTGACGCTGCTGCTGCTGGCCATCTTTAAGAAAGCTCTGCCGGCGCTGCCCATCTCCATCACCTTCGGCCTGGTCTTCTACTTCTCCACCGACTTCCTGGTTCAGCCGTTCATGGACAATCTGGCCGCTCATCAGTTCTACATCTGAGACCCGCCCCCCTCACCCTCCTCCTCCTCGTCACCCTGCGTCCGCCGCTCTTCTTCTTCCTGTTTCTCGATGAACACAGGAAGTGATGTAACAGGCAGAGGGAGCTCCTGGACGTCAGGCACAAACATCAGTTGCTGAGTGGACGTTTAAAGGTCCGCCTTAAATCCTTCATCTGACCTTGTATGTTTGGAGGCAGCTGATTGGCTGACGCTCCTGTCGATCACAGTCAAACATTCCTGCTGCGTCAGTTTTAACATTAAACCAGACGCTCAGTTTAATGTCCGACTGCATTTAAAGTGAATTTTCTTCAACAGACTCAAAAAGATTTTTACTGTTTTATGAGAAAAGTGTTTAATAAATAAAAACTGGTTTCAAATTATCAGACCTAACCTTCTGTTACCAGACGTGACTCTGATCAGCCCAGTTTCAAATATTATAAATAAATTCATCATTTAATATTTAAAAACATTAATTTATCAGCATGTTAGATTTAATTGTTTTGAGTTTCCTGCGTCTGAAACGTTTTGATGCTGCGACGTCAGATTAGTTTTTTATCTTGATTCAATATTTCAACGATGAGGTTTGGACGTCAGCTCAACTTTAATCAATGTCAAACTGTTTGGCTCCACAGGTTTTTAATCTGAGAGCTTAACTTCCTTATTAAACACGTTAGTACAGTTTCAGTAGTTATTTTAGTTTCTGTTGAAACAAACAAAGTTTTGTCAGTTTTTGTGACTTTTCTCTGATTACGGTTTTTACATCAATTACTTTTTCATCAAAGTTTTTTGTGGTAAACTTTCCTCATTGAAAATATATTTTATTACATGAATAATGTAATTTACTCTTCGTAAACGTGTATTTGTTCTGGAAACTATCAACTCATACATAATCTGAGGCTTCTAAAGCTCCAGTGAATTCAGTGTGATGCCAGCAGTTACACTCTGAACAGTAGGTGGCGCTGATAGCTTCTGTTCCTGGTTGAGTTCAGTTCAGTGTTGGAACTATGTCTTGTGTCCATCTGCCCTCGTACCCATGATTTCCAGCACTCGTCCTGTTATGCTAACACGCGCCACCTGCTTCTCGTTTTTATGCTAGGCTAACCACACCTCACTCTTTCAGAATAAAAGCCCAGAGCGGCAGCTGCCCTTTCACATCAACATGTTTATTGTGATAAAATAAAAAAAACAACGGTTCATGAACAAACAGGAAATGAGACGAGTCAGTTTCTCTCTTCAAACTGAGACTTGTTCTTCAGCAGGAACGCAGCGAGGTACTCGATCGGGTTCGGAGGCCTGGAACAGAAAAGAGAGTCCGAGTGTGAGCTCCTGTTCGGAAGTCGAGTTTTAACTGGAGCAGACTCCTCCTCAGAGAAACGTCTGAGATGAAGAGTGACCAGAACTCTGCATCGTGACAAAGTGATCAAGACACCAGTGCTCACGAATCACACCATCATCGGTTTTCAATTCAATTTGTGTAGCGTCAAATCATAATACACATTATCTCAAGGCACATTACATCGAAGGTCAGGACTTTCATTTTTTTATAGAGAAACTCAACAATTCCCACAGTGAGCAGCACTTTGGCACCGGGAAGAAGAACTGAGACACAGTGGGGACGTCCTGACGCCTCGTCCCTTCCTGAGGGACGCTCAGTAGAAAGACGAGAGCTGCTGACCTCTCTTTGGCGAGCACCGACAGGCCCTGCAGCAGGATGGGCACCACGGTCTGGTCCAGGTAGGCTCGGGTCGGCAGCGCCTGCAGGTCCACCTTCTGCTTCGAGATCTTCTCTGCACTCGCCTTCTCGTTCTCCACTGTCCTCTGAGGAGGAGATGAGGCAAAGCATGCTGGGAGTCTGCCCTTCATTACTCACAACAGTGTGTGTGTGTGTGTGTGTGTGTGTGTTACCTGGATGTTTTCCGTCAGGCCGTACTCTGCGTGAGGGTTTTCAGAAACCTGCAGGAGGATTCATGTTCACCGGATTTATATAAAAACACAAGCTGATCGTCTGAATGATCAATATTTCCCTCTGACACGTGGCTCCATTCAAAATCATGTGTGTGTGTGTGTGTGTATGTCTGTGACTCACTGGTGTTTGTCCCTCCATGGACTGATCTGCGTCTGTTTGATCTAAACACAAAGTCAGTTTTCTCAGTGTGAAGAAGGAAAAACAGTTTGTTGATGGAGAACGAGTCAACACAGCTGAGCATGAGAACACGTCACTAACCTGGTCACTAACTAACCAGTAACTGGTCACTAACTAACCACAGATCACTAACTAACCAGTAACTGGTCACTAACTAACCACAGATCACTAACTAACCAGTAACTGGTCACTAACTAACCAGTAACTGGTCACTAACTAACCACAGATCACTAACTAACCAGTAACTGGTCACTAACTAACCACAGATCACTGACTAACCACAGGTCACTAACTGATCACTGACTAACCACTGGTCACTAGCTAACCACTAACTAACCACTGGTCACTAACTAACCAGTAACTAACTAACCACAGATCACTAACTAACCAGTAACTGATCACTAACTAACCAGTAACTGATCACTGACTAACCACTGGTCACTAACTAACCACTAACTAACCACTGGTCACTAACTAAACAGTAACTAACTAACCCCCGGTTTCTTCTAAATGCTCGTCGTCGGTCTCTGCTCAAATCTCTTTGAACTTTTCCTCTCTCTCTCTCTCCTTCTCTCTCTCCTTCTCTCTCTCCTCTCGTGTGTCTCGCGCTGCCCGGTGCACCGTTAGCCACACGTTAGCTTAGCATCCCGGTAAATGTCCGGTAGACGAGCCTCGCTGACCGGGGAAACCGACTCGAGTGCTTAGCCTCATTCGAGTCATCAAACCGGAAGCTCGCAGCAAACACAGAGAAACACGAGAAACCCGTGAAACGGTGAAAAGCGCGAACCCATGTTAAACAATGAACTCACCGTCCGCCATGTTTGTTGTGGATATTTCCGCAAGATATCCAACGTACGTCAATTCCTCTTTGAGTTACGTTAAAAGATACACGCGCCGCGTTGTTTCCCCAACCAATGGTGGACGAAGACCCGCCCCCTCCCCTGCATCTGATTGGCTCATCTCTTCCGAGTGTATGTTAACCGCTAGTATTAGCCTAGCACTGATGCTAGCCGGCTCCATGAACGTGGCGGAGCCGGAGGAGAGGCTCTTAGCCCGGGCAGCTCAATGTGAGTACTGCCGGTGGGACACGGAGGATATTTAATGAACAAACGGTATTAAAGGGAACTTATTAAAACAGTTTCATTAGTTAAATGAATTAATGATCATTGGAAACAATAAAACCGTTCAAACATCGTGGCAAGAGATCTGATTTAAAATGAATGTAAAGCTGAGAAGAGAACTGTTTTATTTCTCATTGAAAGGTTCATTCTAACAGTTTGAATCATATGTTTATTTTATGGTGTGACACCAATTGTTTTCCATTCTGCGTTGATGAATTTAAAGTTCACCCCAGAATCAAGTTTCACACCAAAATCTGATTATAGACAAATATGATCCCTCAGCAGCTCCCAGGTGCTCTAATAAGAGATTCTGCACCGGGCGAAACGTGGGCTTACCTCCTCCTGGCAGCAGGTGGCGCTGTCACTATCACTACACACTAACAGATCGTACACATCTATCACCTCTGCAACAGTCTGAGGCATCAGAGGAATCGATGATAAATAGAAAATCACAAACAATAACTCTTTCAGCTTAACCCTCTGATAAACAACAAGGGTCCAAAGTTTGTATTTTCTATATCTTTGCAGTTTCATCATTCAGTGTTTCAGCTTTTCCCCAATTAACTTGTTTTATATCATCACAAATCCTTACTTACAGTTTCCTTTGTTATTTTTTTGGATAAGTCATTTTTGTTGTCTTCTAATACATAACGTCACAATGACCCGTACACACATTTACAGAGTTCATTTCTGAAAACTGTTTCACACACACTCATAAATGTCTCTCCTGTGAAAACGTCAGATTGTCAAGTTTGATCTCATAGTGTAACAGACAGACCCAGATGTAGTTTCATCTGTTCATGAGTTGATGGAGGTAATCCACTGAAGGCTCTCAGCCATGGGGGGGAGGTGATGGGGGGGGGGGTTACATGTATGTTATGTTTGCTCGCTGCAGAACATGTCAACTGTCGATGTTGAGCTTTGAGAGTCCGGTGTGGTAACGACCTTCTTCGGCCTCCTGGCCGTGGGTCTGCGCCCCCCCTCGAGCTGGACCTTTCTGTGGAACATGGAGGAGGGCCGTGCGCTGCGTGGGAGGGGCCGTGATGCCAGGCCGGTGGCGCCATTGTGGCCAAACGTGTGCATGGCCGACTGCAGCATGGAGGGGTTCCCCTTCAGCGCGTAGAAGGTCTTCATCATGGCTACAGCCGCTCGTTGAAACCCGGCACTGCTCTGAGCCACGGCCGAAAACTCTCCGATCATGGAGCTCCACTCCTTCCTGTCAAAGACATCTGGACACAGATCCAAACAGATGTTAACACACATCACAAACACCTCCACAACGATGACGACACATTGGTTCTTCCTCCGGAAAGGAAAATATCTCGAAACCAACCGACCATCTTGTGTTTTTATAACATGAAAACCAAACTGATCAGAAACCTCTTGAACCTCAGTGAGATAAGAACGACCGGAAACGACAGGAACATCTTTTATTTAACGTCTACTTTGACATTTGAGTTTGGTCAATATCCCATCTGCTAACATGGAGGAGGAGGGTTTATGACCCATGCTGCAGCCAGACACCAGGGGGCAAAACAGGCATTTTGGCTTCACTTCTGGGAGCCGTCCACCTGAATGAATGAACCTGACCTCGTGGTGCGTCAGCGGCTGGCGTGGTGGTTCCTGAACTCGTCGTGCGGACGCTGTGATTGTGGATGTTGCTGATGTGGACGAGCGTGGGGTATTCTGGGATGTGAGGATCCGTGTTTCTGGAGAGACAGAGCAAACAGCTGGAGCAGAGAGGTGGAGACAGAGATGGAAGCAGGAGTGTGGAGGTGTGGTGGACCTGCTGCGTTGACCTCTGGACGCCTCGGCACGGACCAGCGTCACCTTCAGTTTGGCCGGACAGTCTGTGTTTTTGGTCGCCCTGGTCAGTTTGTCTCTGGGTTGTGTGTTGTACTGACACCTGTAGTCCGCCTGCAGCAGGAATCAGGTCAACACAACTCATGTTCACCCATCCATATATTTAAGACATTTTATCAATGTGAGACTTTTAACCGTCAGAACATTTTGACCCCATTGAAGAACGATCTGGAGAATAAAGTCAAAAGTTCAGTTGGTTTGTGAAACTTGAAACTTCACATTCCTCATTTTAACACAGGAGACTGATCTTCTGATATTCAGGATCTGAAATACATGAACTAAAATGATGACCTCACTCTCTTCATATGACTCTTTACTCATATTCTTCGATGTTTTTCTTGTTATATTAAACTTTTCCCGTTTAAGTGGCCTTCGTTAAATGCTTTGTTGTAAATTAAGGCCTAACATTCAGATGAAGACTCATTATTATAAAAAGTTGCAGTAGAATGATTAAACTTTAGACTCTGGACAGAACATGACTCATGTTCTCAGTGAGGAAGACGTGGTGAGCCACAGGAGGTGTGAACAGACTTCAGGGGACACGTGTCCTGACAGAGACATGAAAAGATAAAGTCAGAGGACGACCCGTCCACCTTGAAGAGGATCCGGCAGCCTGTGGTGGGCCGGGTGTGGGCCACTCGCCATGTGACCGCCATGGACCTGAGCCACAGCTGGATGTCCTCCTTCGACCTCAGGGACATCCTCACCGTGGCCTCGAAGCTGACGGGGCCGGCTTCTGATTGGCTCACAGCTCTGTACCGGCACACATGGTACTGGTAGTTCTGAGGGAGGAAACCCTGCAAGACAGGGGGGGAGAGACCAGGTGACACGGGTGAGAGAGAGAGAGACAGACACCAGGTGAGAGAGAGAGAGACAAAGAGAGAGGGGGGGGGGGGGGGAGAGACCAGGTGACACAGGTGAGAGAGAGAGACAGAAAGAGAGAGAGGGGGGAGAGAGACCAGATGACACAGGTGAGAGAGAGAGGGGGGGGGGAGAGACCAGGTGACACAGGTGAGAGAGAGAGAGACAGACACCAGGTGAGAGAGAGAGAGACAGACACCAGGTGAGAGAGAGAGAGACAAAGACCAGGTGAGAGAGAGAGAGACAAAGAGAGAGAGGGGGGGAGAGAGAGACCAGATGACACAGGTGAGAGAGAGACAGAAAGAGAGAGAGGGGGGAGAGAGACCAGATGACACAGGTGAGAGAGAGAGGGGGGGGGGGGGAGAGACCAGGTGACACAGGTGAGAGAGAGAGAGACAGACACCAGGTGAGAGAGAGAGAGACAAAGACCAGGTGAGAGAGAGAGAGACAAAGAGAGAGAGGGGGGGGGGAGAGAGACCAGGTGACACAGGTGAGAGAGAGAGAGACAGACACCAGGTGAGAGAGAGAGAGACAGACACCAGGTGAGAGAGAGAGAGACAAAGACCAGGTGAGAGAGAGAGACAGAAAGAGAGAGAGGGGGGAGAGAGACCAGATGACACAGGTGAGAGAGAGAGACAGAAAGAGAGAGAGGGGGGAGAGAGACCAGATGACACAGGTGAGAGAGAGAGGGGGGGGGGGGGGAGAGACCAGATAACACAGGTGAGAGAGAGAGACAGAGAGAGAGAGAGGGGGGGGGAGAGACCAGGTGACACAGGTGAGAGAGAGAGAGTCAGAGAGAGAGAGAGAGAACTCACCAGCAGTTCACAGTGTTGCTCAGCGTTGACGGACGGGCGCGTGCACGTGAACCTCTGCGCCGTGCTCAGGGGCCTCCTCAGGTTCCCTGACCTGTGACTCAGAGTAACGTTAGTTAGTCAGTAACGTCAGTTACTTGTCGCGCACATGAAGGATCACGTGACCTTTTACCTCCGCGTCTTCACATCCCCTGCACACGTCGCCTCCATGTTGACGGACAGGTGACGTCACAAGTGATCAGACTCGAACGGCTGCGTTACAGAAAACGTTCCAGCGCACAGTGATGACGTAAAAGGTAAACAAGCTTGTGACCGTGGGAATGTTTGTCGCGTGGGGAGAGTCACGTGATCGGAGCAGCTTCCGTCCACACAGAAACAGGTATATTGATTACACTTGGCCACAGACACACGTCCTACGTCTCCATGAGCGCCTTCATTGTTGTGTGACGTCAGACAACTGCCGCTCCGTGAACTACAGGTTGTTGAGTTTTCCTGAGTTCACAAGTTCGAAGCCCGTCTGTAGTTTGCGTCCACTGCACTTTTCAAGGACGAGTTTGAAAACATCCGAGTTGTCTTGAACGCACCACCAGTGTAACCGCGCCCACATCCCTGCACGAAGGCGTGACGTAGCGAAGCACGCAGTGACCGTTCACATGGAAACTACGCAGCGGAGCCTGTCCTCTTCCGGTTGCTGCAGATGGTCCTGGGTGTAATTCACTCTCAGTCCACCTAGAGGGCGCTCACGATGTGGAACCACACAGCTCCTGAAGTGAAGCGTGTTGAGCGTCCCCTGATGGCTGGACATACTCACATGTTTAGATAACATTCACTGATAATATATACAATATATGTATATAAAATATATGTAAAGACGATGAACACTGACTGAATTGAAAGACTCGGGTCCAGGATTTGGGATCAGAATCAGGTTTTATTGCTAAACAGGTTTACAGATACAAGAGATTTGCTGTTGTGTATTTGTATAAATACTTTTAAAAAAAAAATCATTCTCTTCTCCGATAACAACCTCTCTACTTCAACAGGTTAGCCTAAATATGTCATTAACCTATAATCCACAGATTGGAGCAGATAATTCAGTGTGAAATATATAAATTTACCAAACAACACGTTACAGAATATTTGAATAGATGAGGAGCAGATGATCACAGAAGGATTTAAAGATAATAAAATGAATTTATTTAAAAAGAATTATAACAGGACTTGCACACAAACCTACAGTGCCTTGCATAAGTATTCACCCCCCTTGGACTTTTTCCCATTATGTACTGTTACTAACTGGAATTCAAATAGACTTAAATAAACTTTTTCCCGTTTGATCAACAAAACATGCATAGTACTTTGGAGGTGCAAAATAAATTTTATTGTGACACAAACAATAATGAGAACAAAAAAGTTGACATCTGTTGGGTGCATAAGTATTCACCCCCCTGTGTCAATACTTGGTAGAACCCCCTTTCGCTGCAATTACAGCTGCAAGTCTTTTGGGGTATGTCTCTACCAGCTTTGCACATCTAGAGATGGAAAGGTTTGTCCATTCTTCTTGGCAAAAAAGATGAAGCTCAGTCAGATTGGATGGAGACCGTCTGTGAACCGCAATCTTCAAGTCTTGCCATAGATTCTCTATTGGATTGAGGTTAGGGCTTTGACTGGACCATTTTAAGACATTAACATTCTTTAATCCAAACCATTCCTTTGTAGCTCTGGCTGTATGTTTAGGGTCATTGTCCTGCTGGAAGATGAACCTCCGCCCCAGTCTCAAGTCTTTTGCAGACTGCATCAGATTTTCTTCAAGGATTTCCCTGTATTTGGCTCCATCCATCTTTCCCTCTATTCTGACCAGTTTCCCTGTACCTGCTGAAGAGAAGCATCCCCACAGCATGATGCTACCACCACCATGTTTCACTGTTGGGATGGTGTGCTCAGGGTGATGGGCAGGGTTGGGTTTTCGCCACACATAGCGTTTTGCATTGAGGCCAAAAAGTTCAATTTTGGTCTCATCTGACCAGAGCACCTTCTTCCACATGTTTGCTGTGTCTCCCACATGGCTTCTGGCAAACTCCAAACGGGATTTTTTATGGATCCCTTTCAACAATGGCTTTCTTCTTGCCACTCTTCCATAAAGGCCAGATTTGTGGAGTAGACGACTAATAGTTGTCCTGTGGACAGATTCTCCCACCTCAGCTGTGGATCTCTGCAACTCCTCCAGAGTAACCATGGGCCTCCTGGTTGCTTCTCTGATTCATTTTCTCCTTGTCCGACTCTTCAGTTTGGGTGCACGGCCTCCTCTTGGTAGGTTTGCGGTTGTGCCATATTCTTTCCATCTTCTTATGATGGATTTTATGGTGCTCAGAGAGATGTTCAAAGCTCTGGATATTTTTTTATAACCTAACCCTGCTTCATATTTCTCCACAACTTTATCCCTGAGCTGTTTGGTGAGCTCCTTGGTCTTCATGATGCTGTTTGTTCAGTAATGATCTCCAACAAACTCTGAGTCCGTCACAGAACAGGTGTATTTATACTGAGATTAAATTGCAGACAGGTGGACCCTATTTACTAATTATGTGACTTGCAAATGTGACTTGTGAATGCAATTGGTCGCACCAGATCTTTGTTAGGGGTTTCACAGTAAAGGGGGTGAATACATATGCACTCAACACTTTTCAGATTTTTATTTGTAAATAATTGTGAAATCCATGTAATATTTCCCCCCACTTCCAAATGATGCACTATTTTGTGTTGGTCCATTACATAAACTCACGATGAAATAAATTTTAATCTGTGGTTATACCATGACAAAATGTAGAAAAGTCCAAAGGGGGTGAATACTTATGCAAGGCACTGTATATATGCATTACTTTGTGTCTGTGCTGCTCAGCTGAGATGTTTCACTCTCCACCGTCATCACAGTAGGAACGGGATCAGAGCTTTCCTGCAGCGGGGGTAGTCCTCGAACCTCTGCTGGTAGTCTCTGCAGACAGAGAGGACACCATGACATCTGAGTGAAACCTCAGCATCTCACACCAGAGAATTCCCTCTCAAACTGAAGTCCAAGCACCTGACATGTTCCTGCCGTGTTCCTGACATGTTCCTAACATGTTCCCGACATATTCCTGACATATTCCTAACGTGTTCCTGCCGTGTTCCTGACATGTTCCTAACTTGTTTCCTGACATGTTCGTGTCGTGTTCCTGACATGTTCCTGACATGTTCCTGACATGTTCCTGACTTGTTCCTAACATGTTCCTGACGTGTTCCTGACGTGTTCCTGACATGTTCCTGACATGCTCCTGATGTGTTCCTAACATGTTCCTGACATATTCCTAACGTGTTCCTGCCGTGTTCCTGACATGTTCCTAACTTGTTTCCTGACATGTTCGTGTCGTGTTCCTGACATGTTCCTGACACGTTCCTGACTTGTTCCTAACATGTTCCTGACGTGTTCCTGACATGTTCCTGACATGCTCCTGACGTGTTCCTGACGTATTCCTGACGTGTTCCTAACATGTTCCTGCCGTGTTCCGGACATGTTCCTAACATGTTCCTGACATGTTCCTGACTTGTTCCTAACATGTTCCTGACGTGTTCCTGACGTGTTCCTGACATGTTCCTGACATGCTCCTGACGTGTTCCTAACATGTTCCTGACGTATTCCTAACGTGTTCCTGCCGTGTTCCTGACATGTTCCTAACTTGTTTCCTGACATGTTCGTGTCGTGTTCCTGACATGTTCCTGACATGTTCCTGACTTGTTCCTAACATGTTCCTGACATGTTCCTGACGTGTTCCTGACATGTTCCTGACATGCTCCTGACGTGTTCCTGACGTATTCCTGACGTGTTCCTAACATGTTCCTGCCGTGTTCCTGACATGTTCCTAACATGTTCCTGACATATTCCTGACATATTCCTAACGTGTTCCTGCCGTGTTCCTGACATGTTCCTAACTTGTTTCCTGACATGTTCGTGTCGTGTTCCTAAAATGTTCCTGACATATTCCTGACGTGTTCCTAACATGTTCCTGACATGTTCCTGACATGTTCCTGACATGTTCCTGCCATGTTCCTAACGTGTTCCTGACGTGTTCCTGACATGTTCCTAACATGTTCCTGACATATTCCTGACATATTCCTAACGTGTTCCTGACATGTTCCTGCCATGTTCCTAACGTGTTCCTGACGTGTTCCTGACGTGTTCCTGACGTGTTCCTGACATGTTCCTGACGTGTTCCTGACATGTTACTGACATGTTCCTGACGTGTTCCTGACATGTTCCTGACATGTTCCTGATGTGTTCTGTTGATATCTATGCTTCTCTGTATCTTGTGACTATATTTGACCTAAATCCTGTGAATAAATATTAGCTGTATAATCTATATCAGGGGTTTTCAACCAGGGGTCCGCGGGCCCCGAGTGGTCCGCGACGGCATTGCAGGGGGTCCGCGAAATTTGCTTTGATATTTCAACACATTTCCAGATTACTAAAATATTTAACATAAGAAAAATATGTCTAAAATAATATAAAGGTGATGAGGGGAACCTTGAAACCGGCTTGGGGCTAGAAGTTAGTAGTTTCCCCCTGTGCATGTGTTACAGGTAGATGTAGAAGAGCGGTTGAGCAGGTAGAAAAACTCTCAGGAGGTCCTTGAGATGTAGTTTGTATGATGGGAATTTTGATTTCCCCAAAAGAAGGCCCAAAAGGGCAGAATTAATAATGAAAATATTAAATAAAACCAAAGAGCGAATAACAAATACTTTGTAATAAGAAAAATAATTTGGCATAATAGCCAAAACAATTAATTGCAATAACAGTCACTTTACCACGTTCACTGGTTGAGAAACAATTTCTTAGGAGAGCTCTAGACACACACACAGAAGTACTACTCACGCAGTAGGTGGGATGTGCTGCTGGTGATCATGAGGTTAAACTTCAGTAGGCCTTAATTGTTTGTGTGATATTGTATGATTATCATTTGTGACATATTCTGCATTACTTTGTCATCTTACTCTTCAGTTGTAGCCCCAGTTTATGTTGATTGTTATTGATCACCGATACTTTAACGTTCTCTCAACATGTCAGCTACATGTCTGTAGATTTAAGTCATGATCGTTGTATATTGACGTACATGTGATTCTGAGATGCAGTACAACTACAAACTGCATTTTAATTTTGTTTTCAATTCTTAAGCACTGAAAATCAACCATTTGTTTGTTTTTTACACATTTTTGTAGATTTGTTTGAGGTTCTAAATAAAACAACATGGAAAACCAGATGTTAATACTTCCTTCTATACACACACACACACACACACACACACACACACACACACACACACACCAGTGGGCCGCGGATTACTTTCTAGTCAGAATGGTGGTCCCTGGGACAAAACCCCTGGTCTATATAATCAATAATGCATAACACGAAGTATAAACTGGGAACTGGGAACTGTTTAACTGAAAACCACATGTTTTCTACCGTTGGTTCCTCAGACGAACTGTGAGCCAGAGAGATGGAACCAGGAAGCTGATACCCAGACAATACTCAGAATAAGTTTACGCTACAACCGTTTTTAGAGCACGGTGTTGTCTTTTTGACTCAGATGCAGAGCACAGCCACAGAAAGAAGAAACGAGACAGGAATCAGACATAGCAACCGACTGGTAACCATACACATGAACTTGTGACATTCTGATAAATTAAAAAACACAGTTTGAGGTGAATGTGAGGTGAACAATTTTGCATAGCTGCACATTAAGGAAGCAGCATACATAAGCCAATAACTGAGTCTCCTCAAAAGAGGACCTCCTCTGTGCCGCACCCTGTGTCTGGATATATATACTGTGGACTTAGGATTGAACAGGGTTTCTTCTCGACATGATCCAGTGAAGCTGGTGACTTGTCCAGGCAGAACCCCAGAGACTCTCTGTAAGTATTTCATTGTTTTACAATAAATATTCAATTTCCATAACTTCATGTATAAGTGTCTAATTATTCCTTCTCAAATCCTGGATCAACAAACACGTTTGTCCAATCGCCGGAGGCGAGGTCAAGTTCAGTGCCTGGCGACGACAGTTCCTGACATGTTCCTGACGTGTTCCTAATATGTTCCTGCCGTGTTCCTGACATGTTCCTGACATGTTCCTGACATGTTCCTGATGTGTTCCTGACATGTTCCTATCATGTTCTTGATGTGTTCCTGACGTGTTCCTGTCGTGTTCTTGATGTGTTCCTGACGTGTTCCTGTCGTGTTCCTAACATGTTCCTGCTGTGTTCCTGACATGTTCCTTACGTGTTCCTGACATGTTCCTGACGTGTTCCTGACATGTTCCTGTCGTGTTCCTGATGTGTTCCTGACATGTTCCTGACGTGTTCCTAATATGTTCCTGCCGTGTTCCTGACATGTTCCTGTCGTGTTCCTAACATGTTCCTGATGTGTTCCTGACATGTCCCTGACGTGTTCCTGACGTGTTCCTGTCGTGTTCCTGACATGTTCCTAACTTGTTCCTAACCTGTTCCTGATATATTCCTGACATGTTCCTGACGTGTTCCTGTCGTGTTCCTGACATGTTCCTAACTTGTTCCTAACGTGTTCCTGACGTGTTCCTGACATGTTCCTGACATGTTCCTGACGTGTTCCTGACGTGTTCCTGACGTGTTCCTGACATGTTCCTGTCGTGTTCCTGACATGTTCCTAACGTGTTCCTGACATGTTCCTGACATGTTCCTGACATGTTCCTGACGTGTTCCTGATGTGTTCCTGATGTGTTCCTGACATGTTCCTGTCGTGTTCCTGACATGTTCCTGACGTGTTCCTAACGTGTTCCTGATATATTCCTGACATGTTCCTAACGTGTTCCTGGTCATACCTGTGGTGGTGGTAGGCTCTGGGCCCGATGGAGCAGAGCGTGAAGAAAGCGAAGGCGAAGGTCGGTAGCGACCAGCCGGCCACAGCGTAACCACACCACTCCACGATCTCACCAAAGAAGTTCGCCCCCGACACGAACTCAAACATCCCCCCTGAGAGAAGAAGTGGTGCCACAGTGAGACCAGGTTCATGTCGTTGACTTATCAACAGCTCTTCAGTAGTGACATCTGGAGTGGACCAGGATGCGGTTTGGATCTGGTGTGAATCTGGAGGGATCCTGCTCCGAGGTCTTCATTACCGTGTGGGATCCTGTACACGACCTCTCCAGGTCTCCTGAGGCTGCGCAGGATGTGGTCGCTGTGGATGTTGATGCTCAGACCAACGACAAACATAGAGAAACCTGCAAACAGGAAGTGACACGTTATCATGTGACCTGTATGAGCAGCTGATCTCAGTTGTAGCGTTGTGTAGCGTTGTGTAGCGTTGTGTAGCGTTGTGATGCGTTGTGTAGCGTTGTGTAGCGTTGTGTAGCGTTGTGATGCGTTGTGTAGCGTTGTGTAGCGTTGTGATGCGTTGTGTAGCGTCTCACCTGCAGCCAGCCGGGCGCTGGTCAGCCAGGTGTCCTGGAAGCGGGCGCAGTGCAGCAGGTGGTGACCCTGCAGGAAGCCGTTGAGCGAGCAGAAGATGGCGGCGTAGACGATGGTAGTCAGGGGGACGGGTCGGCCCCTGGTCAGGAAGGCGTAAACAAAACTCCTGGAAAAAAGATTTCAGTTTGTGTCTTTGATCTTCAAATTGATAAGGACAGATAATACTGGTTTGTGTTTGAGTCTAACAGAGACAGTTATACCTTCACGTGTCTGTGTCAGTGCTATCTACAACCAGGCACGAAGAGAAAGATCATCAGAGATAACACCAGGAGGAGCACTTAGTCAATATGTTGATGATTTCATGATTTGTGCTCCAACTAAAGAACAATGTGAAAAGGATTCTGTGGCTCTCCTCAAACATGAAGCTGCAGGAGGACACCAGGCAAACCTGAGGAACTGCAGTTTGTAAAAGAACAAGTTCCATTTTTAGGGCGTGTGGTCCCAGCAGAGAGCAGATCCCTCTCCCCTCAGAGAGAAACATTCAAATGATTCATAAACCTGGAACAGAGATCAAGTGATGTCATTGCTGGGAATGTTCTTATTGCTCTTATTGCAGATCATGTGTTCCTCAGCTGTCCCCCAGGAGCCCTCAGCGACGACCACATGGTGAGGTCACATGGACTGATGGTCTCTGGGTGAGTTGGGACAGAAGACGTCTCATCTGTCTGCTGCTTCATTATCATGTTGTTCTGTTGGAAATACCTAACATCACTGTGAACACACGTGATGCTCGGAGCCCAGCTGCTCTTCTTCCAGCAGAAGACAACAACACAACTGTGTAGTAACAAGATCTGAAGTTTGTTCCTCAAGATCAGACTAACAGGAAACACCACTGCAGAATCCTGACACTGAGCTGTTCCTGGATCAGCGTCTCACAATTCAGACACAGGATCAACTCCAGTGTGTTTCTCTGTGGTCACAGCTCATGATGCATTGATTACCAGCCACTCCCAGCACAGGCAGCAGAGCTCTCTGCTCCCAGTGAGGCTGGCTGAAGGGAGAACGGGGAACATCTACACTGACAGTAGATCTGCATTTTGTGTAGTTTTGGTAGATTTGGAAACACAGACAATTCCTTAGATCATGCTCTAGTGTCCCAGATGCTTGATGCTTCCCTCCTCCCCAAACTATATGACCTGTCTTTAGACCTGTATGACCTGTCTCTAGACCTGTATGACCTGTCTCTAGACCTGTATGACCTGTGTCTAGACCTGTATGACCTGTCTCTAGACCTGTATGACCTGTCTCTAGACCTGTATGACCTGTCTCTAGACCTGTATGACCTGTCTCTAGACCTGTATGACCTGTCTCTAGACCTGTATGACCTGTCTCTATACTTGTATGACCTGTCTCTAGACCTGTATGACCTGTCTCTATACTTGTATGACCTGTCTCTAGACCTGTATGACCTGTCTCTAGACCTGTATGACCTGTCTCTATACTTGTATGACCTGTCTCTAGACCTGTATGACCTGTCTCTAGACCTGTATGACCTGTCTCTATACTTGTATGACCTGTCTCTAGACATGTATGACCTGTCTCTAGACCTGTATGACCTGTCTCTAGACCGGTATGACCTGTCTCTATACTTGTATGACCTGTCTCTAGACCTGTATGACCTGTCTCTAGACCTGTATGACCTGTCTCTAGACCGGTATGACCTGTCTCTAGACCGGTATGACCTGTCTCTAGACCTGTATGACCTGTCTCTACACCTGTATGACCTGTCTCTAGACCTGTATGACCTGTCTCTATACCTATATGACATTTCTTTTACTTATTGACTGTCCAAGAACCTAATGGAAACGTATCCAGATAATTTGTTCCTGTCTCAACCTGCACCTACAGAACCAGTCTGAACTGGCTCAGACCACCAGCCTTAGTCCTCCTATATGAGATCCTTGCATTTGAAGGTTCTCCATCTTCACTGAGATCCTGTGACTCACTGTGTTCATCCTTTCTGCAGAAAGCCTCCATTAAAATACACAAAGACAAATATGCTGTTTCCAGCCTCTTGTATTTTCAGATTTCAATCCCAGTATCCAGAACCAGAACACGAGGCAGCCTAGTGATGAGGAGACTTGTGTTCTGAATCTGGATACACAACATCACTGTTGTGTCTGGATACACAACAACACTGTTGTGTCAAGAGCAAGTTACAGAGAGTTCCTGAAAACACAACAAGGTGTCAACATGCAGCTTCAGCTTGGACAGCCTCCAGCTCATCCTGTAGCCACTGATGATACCACCACTAACAATAGTAATAATAATAATAATATATATGTTGTTCACTGTCAGTTTCACATTTCCCTGTGGAACTCCCCGTGCACTCAGTCCCTGAATCCAGAGTCAAATCGGATTAGTCTCAACCCGAGTCACAAGGTCGGATCGGACTCATCGTCCCTTCTCCTGTTTCCTCTTCACTTCCTGACCCGCTGCAGTTTATTCATTTCATACTTTACTTTACACTTTACTTTATGTTTCGTTACTTTATGTTTCGTTACTTTATGTTTCGTTACTTGACTTAATGTTACCTTACTCAACGTTACTTTTTGTCATGTTGCGTTTCGTGTCGTTACTTATCGTGACATGTTGTTTACCTGTGGAAGTAATGCAAGGTGAAGGTGCAGAGCAGCAGCGTCCTGCCGGGCCCGGGGCCTGGATCCCCGGGCAGCAGCAGCAGCAGCACCGGCAGCAGGAAGGACGGGACCTCCTGCAGGAACCAGCCCAGTGCGGCCGGGCAGCAGCGGCTCTCCGCGGACATGTAGCGGCCGTAAGCCGTCCGGACCCGGGTCTGATGCCACAGGTAGAGCGCCCCCCCGCAGACCAGAGACCAGCTGAGACTGGAAACAGCCCCCTCCATACACTCCATCTGCCCGCTGAGGGAGCCCCGAGGCGGCCACGGAGCACCGGGGGAGGACGGTCACATGGAGGGAGGAGAGAGGGAGGAGGGCGGGGGGGGTGTAAAGTACTTGAAAGCCATACGTGAGTAAAAGTACAGATATCGTATCTGAAAAGTTAGAGTCACCCTTAAGAAATTAAAAGTACTTAAGTATCAAAAGTAAAAGTACCACAACGAACAATGCAAAGTGATGTTCACAGCAGGCGACACACAAACTGAACTCACAAAGGATGACTGAAAAACTACAGCCACAAATATACTGTCGTGGCAATTAATAATAATTGGTTGGTTTAGTTAGTTTAGTTAGTTGGTTTATGATGAGCTGGTCCTAGTCTTTCTTCTCTTTCTTCTCTTTCTTCTCTTTTTTTTAGTTCCTTCTGTCTCTTTTTCTCTTGATCTGCAACAGCTGTTGGTTGTTGTTGTGGTTTAACACCTCAGTGAGAGCTGTCGTCTTTCTTCTGCTTTGTTCCTCGTCTGTGAGGTTGAAGCGACACTCTCTCCCCGGGCCTCCGTCTCAACTGGCTCTCTGCTGGTTGTGGGATAGCTGCATTTACCTGTGTGTACAAGGCTCCACATTTTGGTTATGTCAACACAGTACAAACCTGTTCGGGCCCTTCCCTCCCTGTCATGGTCAGTAAACACTACCGGTGGTGCTTTGATCCATGAGAGATCTGTGTCATCACTTGTTGATTTCATGTGGGATTTCTAGGGTGAATGTTTTCTCGCACCAACACCGTTGCAACTGCATCTGCTTTACCTGAAGGGAAAACATGTCAACAGCCACATGACAGTGCTCCTTTCCTTCACATGGTGCTAGTTCAATGAAATCCATTTGCAAGCGATGGTTGGCCAGGGGCTTGTACGTCCTGGCCTCCTGTTGCCTGTCAGAACATTTAAACATTTTGAAATATAACGTAAAGGAGTAGTTTGGGAAACCAGACAATTTTCAATAAAACAGAAACAAACAAAACAACAAATAAACATTTAAACACACATGGAAGGCCGTCCTTAGATTGACATACATTGTTAAAACATTTACATTCTGCTTTCTCTATGTTGTTAGCATGACTCTGTGCTTCTGCTAAATCTGTGAGAGAAAGGAAAAAGGAATATCAATGACAGTATGTTGGTTAGTTGCCGCTTCCTCTGCTGCTGTATCTGCTTGAGCATTACCTGTTGGAAAACAGAATCACCTTTAGTGTGAGCTTCACACTTTACAGAGTCAAATGGCTGTTAATAGAATTAGGTTGGTGCAGAATGGACGATCCAGAATATGGCATTAACAATGTGACCTCTTGATATCATTCTGCTCTTAGACAGAGAGGCTGACCCAATGCCAAGCTATCTAATTTCTTTGAGGAGAAATACGCCACTGGTCGTTTGCACTAAACTGTTTTTCATGAAACCCCGTTTCTCATTTACAGTCTGTGTAAATGATCTGTTTTGATCTGGTGGTCCCAGTGCAGGTGTCGAAGTCAGTCTGGTGTAGTTAGGTGATGCTGTGTCAGCGTCTGTCGTCCACGTCAGGTTGTCAGTTGGTGTCAGTCCTGGGCCATGCATAACATACAGGAGTGGAGCCTCCAGGGATGCATAATCACAGATCCACTGTTTACAGTAGTCCGTAAACACATCCTGTGTGTACACATATTGAACCCCAGCGGCTGAGTGTGGTCTGTCCAGTAGATGTCTCGGACTTAGAGCACTTTGTAGTTTCTCTCCTGGTTCTTGTTTGTCCCTCGGGGTTGATGCTCTTATTGGGAGTCAGCTCAATGAAATGTAATATAAAAAAAATACAACGATGATCAGAATTATGGAAGTGATGAACAGAGCAACTATGCAATCCAAAGAACATGTAGGCTGAACAGACACACTACATAGACACACATGCAGACTACACACATCCATATTAACAATAAACATCCTGATCCACCCGTTCATTCATACAAGTGACAAACCCACCGATCTAAATATGAAACAGTAGAAAGGCCCCCAGAGAGACACTGAGCGTGCAGCCCCAGCAGTGCACGTGAACTGATAACTCTGAAGCAACACACACAGTGCACACTCACACTTCACATTGACACACACACACAGAAGTCTCCTCCTCTCTGGTTGGTTCTTCTGCTCAGTGGAGTGAAAGTGGAAGAGCTGATGAATATAAAAACTCAAGCAAAGTATAGATCCTCCCAAAAACTGAGAGAGAGAGGGAAGGATAGAGAGAGAGAGAAAGGGTGGAGAGAAGGTGAGAGAGAGTGATGGAGGGTAATAGAGATAGAGGGGGGGGGGGGGGCATCCACCCACTGTACACACACTGAATACAGCCAGGCCTGTGTGGCCTTAGGGGGAGCTGTACTTTTCCTCCTGTCCTTAACTGTAATGTTTGTTTTCCTAATCATCTGGATGTTATACAATAGATACAATTTTAGAATTGTGAGTAAGCGTTGAATACCACCAAACATTTAGGATTGATTTAAAAAAAGTAATCATCACAGGTAATGAAAGAGATTTAAATTCCACGTGTTCTTCTTTATTTGACCTAGAGCAGGTGTCGTTGTATTCGCTGACAGTCACATTCACACCTGAATGCAGCATTAGTGTGTGTGGAGGGGGGGGGGGGGGGGGGGTATTCAAAGGTGAGGGAGTACTTTGAGATGAGCTGGGTCGAGCAAGATGGAGCAGAGTCTAAAAACAGACGGTACATGAACCGCTCCTCATCTCAGAACCTCTTATTCTACTGCTGTCGAGTTTATAACAGCTGTGTGAGGGAATTAAGATATTATTATGTCTGTGCACGCCCCTGTGCATGATGGTCCCTTATAGCGAGAGCAGCAGGTCAGTGCTGCCCTCTGCTGGTCGGAGATCCGTGAGGTTTACACTGCTGTAAAGGGTTTAGTGGTTTAATGATATGAATATTAAGGTAATTCATATTATTTAAATATATCTTTTCATTTAATTTGAGCATTGATGTGAAAACATATTCCACAAAGTATCACTATTTTAAATCATCTGTTTTACAATAATATTTTTAATTTTATTCTATTTTCCAAGACATCATCTTGATTGTTATTATGACGCATTATTTCCCGTCTTTGATCATAAGCTGTAGATTATTGATCGTACAGTTCCATCCCATGATTTACTCCTGTCTGTCAGAGCCGGGGCCGCGGGGTGGCGCCCCCTGTCGGCGGTGCGCTGCAGTGCAGCTCCTCCCTCTGCTCGGGGACACCTGCTCCATTTTGACACCGACACCGGCGGAGCAGCAGCGGCCCGACGCGTCTGAAGCGGCCGGCGGACACACACGCTCCTCGGGGAGAGTCGCTGTGAGTCGCGGGGCTCGGGGCTCGGGGCTCGGCCTGAAGCAGCTCGCTTGTCGGCTGGAGACGCACCAGTGAGGATTTAACCTTCTTCTCCGGAGAATCTCTCCATTGAGCAGAGGAGGAAGAGGAGGAGGAGGAAGAGGAGGAGGAGGAAGAGGAGGCTCAGGTACCGGCTTTATTCTAATTGGTTTATTTATTACCAGCTTTATTCTGCGGTTTATCATAAGGCGGCTTTGTTGGATCTGCTCAGCGGCGGGATGAGCCTCCGACAGGCCGCGGCTGAGGCTGCAGCCGCGGCCTGTCGGCGGCTGCAGCCCGGGCAGCATCATCCAGAGGCTCCGCTGGTCCGTGTGCGTGCGCGTGCATGCGTGTGTGTGCGTGCGTGCGTGTGTGATTATGTAATGTGTGCGCAGAGGACGCATCTAGCTGTGCGTGTGTGTTCGTGTGCGTGCGTCGCAGCTATAATGTGGTTTTAACAGCAGCGCATTAACCCGGGTCAGTCTCCGCCCTGTGTCCCGGGTTAACGTGGGGATGCGGCTGGTGTCGGTCCGGGCCTGCAGGGCCGCGGCTCCATCTTCCCTCAGTCCCGGATCCCTGGTTCCTGCAGCTTCCACCAGCCTCTCATCCACAATCACCTTTTCATCAATAATCATGATTCTGAATGAGTGATGAAGATGTTGATGCTAATTATGAATCACACACTTCATATACAAATAAGAGCGTTTACTCGTTAAGATCAGTTTGAACTTTAGGGTTTTCCACCTAAATGAATAAAAACGAGTTAAACATGTGAGATGATGTTTCATGTGAACCAGAAAAATAAACATGCATCTCCTCAACGTTCACACCTGGTTCAGTGTGAAGCTGAACATCAGGTGTGAACGGTTCCTCAGAGCAGAAGGAGTTCTGGGTCTGGATCAAACTGAACCTGGGTCTGTTGGTTCAGACTTTTGGACCAATCACAGGAAGTAGAGACAGAATTAAACATTAGAAGAAGAAGCAGCTGCCGTCTTCACCTCGGACGATATGTTTGAACCACGAGGACGTTCAGTTGGTACATTTGAACTAATGTGGAGTACTGTAGTACTGGTGAGTACTGTGGTACTGTGTAGTACTGGTGAGTACTGTGGTACTGTGGAGTACTGGTGAGTACTGTGGTACTGTGGAGTACTGTGGTACTGTGTAGTACTGGTGAGTACTGTGGTACTGTGGAGTACTGTAGTACTGGTGAGTACTGGTGAGTACTGTGGTACTGTGTAGTACTGGTGAGTACTGTGGTACTGTGGAGTACTGTAGTACTGGTGAGTACTGTGGTACTGTGGATTACTGTGGTACTGTGGAGTACTGTAGTACTGGTGAGTACTGGTGAGTACTGTGGTACTGTGGAGTACTGTAGTACTGGTGAGTACTGTGGTACTGTGTAGTACTGGTGAGTACTGTAGCACTGTGGATTACTGTGGTACTGTGGAGTACTGTAGTACTGTGGTACTGTGTAGTACTGGTGAGTACCGTGGTACTGTGTAGTACTGGTGAGTACTGTGGTACTGTACTACTGTGGAGTACTGTAGTACTGAAGGTCCTAGTGATACTTAATCATGTTACCATGGCAACTAAATGAAGCTTCATTCATTTTCTCCATTCAAACAGAAAGACCCCCCCCCCCCCCCCCACCTTAAGACATGCACACTTCAGGCACCCCCTTCGAACCAATCAGAGTCATGTACAGGTAGACTCCGCCCACGCAGGTGATGATCACAGGACGTTCGATTCTTTCGTCCTGAATTACAAAGTGAAACCAGAACCAGAAGATCAAAGGAAACAACAAACACATGAAGCTTCAGCCTCAGAGAGAAAACGTCCTTCAAATGTTTTGTTGATTTATGAATTATTACAGTTTACTGTGGTTATTAAACAACCACCACCGCCACACCGCCTGAGGAACACGCCACTTTCTCAAAGTGCCCCCCCCATTAGTTAGAGTTCCACATGGAGGTCGTTATCTGGTCGATCCCCAGTTCTCTGAGCACTCTGCTCGCTCACAGGTCCAGACCTCCACGTGACTTTGAAATGTCCAGAACCTTCAGCATCTCAGGGTTGTTATCATCCACACCCACCATCTCTCCATCGAGGAGCTCCTTCACCCCCCCCAGCCACCTCTGTCCTAATGTTTCCTAATTCAGATTTACAAATGTCACTACCCCTCTAGAAGCAGCAGAGATTAGGATCCACTGATGTAGATTCTATAGATCTGTGATCTTTGTGTTGAACCATCCAATCACAAGGTCTCACCCTCTGGTTCAGTGGCCGACACGTCTGTGTGTGATTCATATTTTCCTTTCTATGTAGAGCTTCTTTTAATCATTTAAAAATATGATTCTGTTAAATTGAATAGATTGAGGTCTGACAGTGAGGAGATTCTTTAAATCTTTGAAATATGATCATTTGAATCAGATCTTTTTTTATTGGATTGTTCTCTCTGTCGTGCTCTCTCTCTCTCACTGTTTTAACAGCAGCAGAGCATCAGTGTATTTTCTTTATTAGTGACATCACTGCCGTGGCCACCAAACAAGCTCCAGTGAATCTCTCTCTAGTCTCAACTGCTGGCTGTCAATCATCAGAGAGTCTGTCAATCAAACAGACACGCCCCCAAACCTGCGGCTCTTTAAGCTCTAATATCGAATAATCTGATATTTCAGATGGACCGGAGATGAAAGATTGAATGAGATCATAAAGACTCTGTGGTATGAGAGCGCCCTGCGACTGAAGCAGCTCCATGAGAAACACGAGCACCTCCTCAACACAACAACACCATGTCACTGTTTACCTCAACACAACAACAACAACATGTCATTGTTTACCTGAACACAACAACAACAACATGTCACTGTTTACCTGAACACAACAACAACATGTCACTGTTTACCAGAACACAACCACAACAACATGTCACTGTTTACCTCAACACAACAACAACAACATGTCACTGTTTACCAGAACACAACCACAACAACATGTCACTGTTTACCTCAACACAACAACAACAACATGTCACTGTTTACCTGAACACAACAACAACATGTCACTGTTTACCTCAACACAACAACAACATGTCACTGTTTACCAGAACACAACCACAACAACATGTCACTGTTTACCTCAACACAACAACAACATGTCACTGTTTACCAGAACACAACCACAACAACATGTCACTGTTTACCTCAACACAACAACAACATGTCACTGTTTACCTCAACACAACAACAACAACATGTCATTGTTTACCTGAACACAACAACAACATGTCACTGTTTACCTGAACACAACAACAACATGTCACTGAGGGGCGGCGACTAAAAAGAGACCTCTGACAGTTTGACCTTTTACTAAAGAGCCTGAAGGACGTGATATCGGATCCATTCATTAGGGCCCGAGCACCGAAATCGGTGAGAGGACCTATTGAAATTGAAAAGATTATTATTATTATTATTTTTCTTCGCTCAGTGAATTGGCTTTTTGAGGGCTTTAACGTGCTCAAAAAGTTTCTAAAGTTTACAGTAAATTAGAAATGTGCGCAAGTTTACGTATTCTGAAGTATTTGGGAACGGGTGTGTCAAAACCGCTCAATAGCGCCACCTACGGAAAAGCCCCTCATTTAGCATTCACCGATCATCAAAAAAAACAAAGACTATTGTGTATCATGACTAGATGCACAAAAAAGTCCATCAGTGCATTATGAATAACGCAACAGGAAGCCCGCCAGTTTGACTTTAGTGGCCATTTTGGTCATATTCGATATTTTTTCTTTTAAGTACTCCTCCTACAGCTTTCATCAAATCAACTTACAATTTAGACGATCGTCATCACAACAAAATGGAGATCTAAAGTTATTGAAGGATTAAGTTTTAGCAAAACCGTCTGACCGTGGTGTGGCCTCAAAGTTTGATTAAACGCCATCAAAACAAAGGCTCCTGTATCTTGGACATATTTTGTCCAATCGAGTCTAAACTATACACATAACACAAGAGTCGCGACCTGAAGACATCGGTACAGAAATCGTGACTTAAAATCACAGCGTCCCCTGGTGGCAACAGCAAATGTCTTGTTTTTCTATGTCTTACAGTTTGACTCACTTCTCGTAGGGCCTTCATCAAATCAACGTAAAAATTTGATGCATGTGTACAAAACAAGATGAAGATCTAAAGTTATCAAAATTTAAACTTTTCATCAATCTGTGTGACCGTGGTGAGGCTTATAAATTTGATAAACAAAATGAAAACACCATGTCTGTAGTTAATGGTCCAACACTGCTCTCTAGTGACTTAATATTGAATTACACCTGTAGTGCCAATATTAAGGCACCAGAGGTCAGTGTAACACCATGGTTTGATCAAGACACAAAATGTAACTATTGAAAAAGCCATTTCGTCCCCTCTTCCCCCAATTTAAATCTGTCTGGAGCCGCACAACATATTTGATAACACAGGTTATAAAGTTATATATATACATATATATAGTTATACAATATATATAAAAACTATAGTTTGTTGCATTTATTAAATAACAGAACGACAATAAAGACAACTGTTGACATTTAACTGGTATTTTTACCTGCTACAAAATAGGAAAACACCATACTCTGACCATGGCGTGGAGTCAAAGTCTGATCACATGCCATCAAAACACGAGCGTCTGTATCTTGGACATATTTGGTCCAATCAACTCCAAACTAGACATGTAAGACAAGAGTCGCGATCTGATGACATCTACAAGGACACCATGACTTAAAATCCTAGCGCCACCTGCTGGCTACAGGAAGTGAAGCGTTTATTCTTGCTGCAGAGCTTAAAACGCACGCAAGGCAGAGACGTGCGCTTGGTCATCGATCGCTCTCTCTTCCCCGACCGCAACAGACTTGAAATTGCCTGTGCTCGGGCCCGTTAGTGCTACAACGTAGCCCTAGTTGATACTGATGCTCGACTGTTTTCTACATATCTGAGACATTCCTGTCAATGTGACATGAAGCAGTTTAACTGGGCTGCCGAAGTGTCCTCGGGCAAGATGCTGAACCCCGAAGTGTCCTCATAGAACAACAAGGTGCTGCAGATAGATGCTCTGTGGGAATGTGTGTGTGAGACTGTAAAGAGCTTTGAGTCATCAGGACTAGAAAAGAGCTAAAGATACAAACCATCTACCAAACTAACTGAATCATGTCTCATGAGATAAGAGCTGATGTTCAAACTGTCAGCAGCACCGACAAGAACACACACACACACACCAACACACACACACACACACACACACACCAACACACACACACACACACACACACACACACACACACACACACACACACACACACACACACCAACACACACACACTACTATCTGTTGCTGCATTCTGCTCGTCAGCGTCTGGATGTTTGTGATCATTCGATGTTCCTCCGTTGAAACAGTGATGTCACAGCTGTGTGTGTGTGTGTGTGTGTGTGTGTGTGTGTGTGTGTGTGTGTGTGTGTGTGTGTGTGTGTGTGTGTGTGTGTGTGTGTGTGTGTGTGTGTGTGTGTGTGTGTGTGTGTGTGTGTGTGTGTGTGTGTGTGTGTGAGAGATTCAGATGAGTCATGCTGCTGCATCATGACCACGAGGGGGGCGGGTTCTGTGAATGATGCTGATTGGTGGAATGTTCCTCACACAGGATTCGTCCCCTGCCGGGTTTGAGATGCACGACAGATGATAAGTTGCTCCTCGACCAATCACTGTCTGTCTTTTACAACATGTGTTTGCAGCTCACTTCCTGGGTCAAGGATGTAAACACAGTGTCTGATGCTTCAGTCTTTTGTCGTGTCCACCTTGTCGATCCAGCAACATCATCGCATTCATGAACCTGTTGTCTCCTCCTGCACACAGCTGTGCTCCCATTGGTCGACAAGCCCATCCCAGGCGAACAAATCATGAGCACGTACATAAAAGGGGCGGGGTTTACCGTTTGGCCAATCACAGATAGGGAGAAGTTTGACTGACAGCAGATGGTCATACTTCACAACGAGGATTAACCTGTTGTTTAATACAAATCGGAGGAAAAACCATGAGGGCCTCGCGGTGCACAAACCAGTGCGTAACAAGAACATCTGGGTTTCTTTCTTTGACCCTCTCACGAAGCCTTGGTGCTTCGACCATGATGCAGCTCCTTCAGTGCAGACACCTGTGCAGTTTTCCTTCGTCCAGATATTCCGACGTGACCCGAAAGATTTCCTCTCCTTTGGATTTTTCTGGCGGTGCCTTGGAAAAGAGGAAGTTTTCTCTAATGGCTTCTCCATCCACAAAACGCACGTCGGCCAGGAGCTGATCATGTCCACTAACATCCGTCGACTCATCAAGCTGCAATGCAATTCTTACTAATGCGCATCTTTTCCAAAACAACAATTTCGATGTCCGCCGACATGTCATCAATACGTCTGGGAATCGGTTATGAGAGAGAGGCACTGTGTCTTTGACCGGGCCGAGCTTCTCAGTGTCAATGCCTCTGCCACAGTGTGGGACTTTATGGATTTAGCTACGAGTTCAGCAACAAGGCTGCTAGCTTTGAGGGCTCTCTGGTTTATCTTCGTGGTTTCTCCTAAACAAGTTGCCTGTTTCTCATTGTTTTTACGTTAGCGTACAAAATAGTCCATCGGCTTGTTTTGAGCGGACGGGTGTTTCGTTTGGAGATGGTGTTTCAGCTTGCTCGGCACCATGGCGCTGATGGATCGCTTCTCACCACACACCAAGCACACCGGAGTCGTGCTGTCACATCCCCGGTGAAAGTTAATCTGAATGAAAGAAATCTTTCTCTGTGTCGAGCTCACCGTCTTGTCTCTCTTCTTTTGTCTACTGATACCAGGGCCTTCATCAGGGTCAGAACTTTGTCCAGGGCCCGTTTGGAAGAAGCATTTTCCCTTCTCGGAAACTTCTCCATCACCGCCACCTGTCAGGTGCAGCACTAACTCCATGGTCTTTTTACAGGCAATTAGCTGTCTGCTGCCACCCACTGGAATAGAAGAGTATTACATTATCTGCCACACTTTATTACAGCACAGACACTTGACAATGGTTAATTAGGTGATATTAGATCATTTCCCACGGCCACTGGTTGAAAATCACTGCTGTAGGAACACTGACGTCATGTTTCAAACGAGTTGATTGGTCAGTGGGCGGAGCTTCTATTGGAATACTAATCTGTAAACTTCAGACAGTGATCGTAAATCTGAACTAATGGACGTAGAGTCTCACAGGTTGAACAAAATCACTTGTAGTATCTTTAGCATTTGTACGTTTGCTAATGGTTTAATCCATTCAGCCTCTGTCGACTTGCAGATGAAGAAGATGAGAACAGTGGTGCAGGTGAAACTGAGCTGTGGCTCAGGAGGTAGAGCGGGTGGTCCATTAACCAGAGTGTTGGTGATTTGATCCCTGGACTCCGCATGCTGAGGTATCCGAACTGCCCCTGTGGCCAAAAGTTTTGAGAATGACACGGTCTTGGTTTTCACAAAGTGTGTTGCTTCAGTGTTTTTAGATCTTTTTATCAGATGTTACTATGGTATACTGAAGTATAATTACAAGCATTTCATAAGTGTCAAAGGATTTTATTGACAATTAAATTACATTAAGTTGATGCAAAAAGTCAATATTTGCAGTGTTGACCCTTTCTTTTCAAGACCTCTGCAATTCACCCAGCTGTCAATTAACGTCTGGGCCACTTCCTGACTGATGGCAGCTCATTCTTCATAATCAATGCTTGGACAGAATTTGTGGGTTTTTGTTTGTCCACCTGCCTCTTGAGGATTGACCACAAGTTCTGAATGGGATTAAGTTCTGGGGAGTTTCCTGGCCATGGAACCAAAGTTTCGATGTTTTGTTCCCCGAGCCTCTTAGTTATCACTTTTGCCTTATGGCAAGGTGCTCCATCATTCCCATCATCACAGGATGTTTTGGTACTTTATTTATTCATGGCTGTGTTCTTAGGCAACATTGTTGATTAGCACATTCCCTTGGCTGAGAAGCAACCCCACAGATGAATGGTCTCAGGGTGCTTTACTGTTGGCAAGACACAGGACTGATGGTAGCACTCACCTTGTCTTCTCCAGACAAGCTTTCTTCCAGATACCCAAAACCATCTGAAAAGGGAATTCATCAGAGAAAATGACTTCACCCAGTCCTCATCAGTCCAACCCCTGCACCTTTGGCAGAATATCAGTCTGTCCCTGAGGTTGTTCCTGGAGAGAAGATGATTTTTTGCTGCCCTTCTTGACACCAGGCCATCCTCCAAACCTCTTCACCTCACTGTGCGTGAAGATGCACTCACACCTGCCTGCTGTCATTCCTGAGCCAGCTCTTCACTGGTGGTGACCCGATCCCACAGCTGGATCAACTTTAGGAGACGGTCCTGGCACTTGCTGGAGTCTCTTGGGCGCCCTGAAGCCTTCTTCACAACAATTGAACCTCTCTCCTTGAAGTTCTTGATGATCAGATAAACGGTAGATTTAGGTGCAATCTTACCAGCAGCATATCCTGGTCTCTGAAGCCCTTTGTGTGCAAAGCTATAAAAGACTGCATGTGTTTCCTTGCAGGTAAACATGGTTAACAGAGGAAGAACAATGATTCAAGCACCACCCTCCTTCCAAAGCTTCCAGTCTGCTGCTCTGTCTCAACCAGTTGACAGAGTGATCTCCAGACCAGTCCCTGTGAACTCTCTCCTCTGTGTTAGCAAGAGAAGCACTGACCTGATGTCAGCTGGTCTTTCTGTGGCAGGGCTGAAATGCAGTGGAAATGGCTTTTGGGGATTAAGTTCATTTTCGTGGCAAAGTGTGACTTTGCAATTAATTGCAATTCATCTGATCACTCTTCAATACATTCTGGAGTGTATGCAAATTGCCATTCTCAAAACTTTTGGCCACGGCTGTAGATTCATCTCTGCTTGATCTTCTAGATTTTAAACTACAGATCTAACCCCCCCCCCCCCCCCAGGTTCAAAGGACAGAATAAACAGTAACAGCTCAACGTGTGAGTGACATGTAGAATAAAACTGTTAAATAAATAAATAATAATATTCCATCATCTACTGTCTCCACAGCAACAAACCGTGATCGTTGGATTAACAAAGACGAGAATCTTCGTTAAAACGCTTTGTTCCAGATAAACTGATTAATACGAGGGGGGGGGGGGGGGGGGGGGGGTGGGGGTCAGGCGTCCCTTTGTCTCAAGTCAGGGGCGTGATGATGATGTCACAGACTTCAGCTCCGTGAAAACCTGGGTCAGGAGCTGCAGTCATGGCAAACGGGATCAGTAGGTCACAGAGGGAGGAAGCTCTCTGCAGCTGAGGCATGCTGGGAAATGGGAGTCATTCCATGCTGAAGTCACCAGTAAGGCGGCCATGTTTGTTTCCCTGGCTGCTGATCAGTAATGCTGCCTCACTCCTGTCGGACGTGAACAGATTCTTAAACTGATTATTTTTACTGATTAAAAGTTTAATGATTTGTTTTCATTCTTTCAACCTCAAGATAAAAATAATACTTTAACTTCCTGAACATAAATAATTTGAGCTAATTATACTTAAACTGTTTTTTTCTGCTTCACATCAAGATTTGAATTAAAGTGAAAAATGATTTGAAGT
>NC_070628.1:872610-908071 GCF_947347685.1 Pleuronectes platessa | reverse complement strand
AAAATGATTTGAAGTAAAATATGGAGCTGCTACAAAAGGGAAATGCAGAATAAATATTATTGCAGATAAAAATAAATAAAACGAAAATAATTACAATCGCAATAACCCTAACCCAATCCAGTAAATACTGATGTTGTACTTGTAGTCATATTGAAGGTTTCCAGATCTCTGTAACATGTTGCTAATGAAGTTCTCCTCCCTCAGGTCCAGCATGCTGCAGTGAGCATGCTCCGGCTGCTGATCGTGACCATGGCCATCTTCGGGGGGGGCCAGACGTGTGGCGGTCAGGACAACTGCTCGGCCAACAGCGAGTCCAAAGATTACTGCTACTCTGCTCGAATCCGCAGCACGGTGCTGCAGGGCCTGTCGTTCGGGGGCGTGCCCACCGTGCTCGCCCTGGACTTCATGTGCTTCCTGGTGAGTCCCTGCGCCATGCCACACAACAGTGTTGCATTGTGGGAGCTGCTGTTTTGTTGTTCCCGTCGACAGTGGAGGTCGACAATTTGTTGTACTGTGTTTCTGTGACCTTTGACATCTCGGCCACCATGAGACGTCTAACAGGAAGTCTTTGTCTTTCTGTCCAGGTGCTGCTCTTTGTCTTCTCTATTCTGCGGAAGGTTGCGTGGGACTATGGCCGCCTGGCGCTGGTCACCGACGCCGACAGGTAAACAGCTTTCAAGCTTCCAAAATGTGTGGAGGTAAGAAACAGTCCTGGACCTCATAAAGGTCTCATGGTCCAGAGGCCAGATCCCTCTTCAGTGGTGTCTGTCCATGTCAGAGGACAAGCTGGAGATTGTTAGTTCAGACCTTCTTCCAGTTATTGAGAACATTAGTCTCTTCAGGACGATGGTTCTTGAGACAGTTTCCCCTTTAGATCCTCGGTGCTCTAGTCTGTTTGACCTTTAGTCCTTCAGACCTCTACTCAGTAAGTCCTTCAGTTTACACTTTAAAACGTTAGACCTTCAGTTCTGTGACTTCCTGTGTGATCAGTCAGTTTAAATGTATGAGAACAGTCGTGTGTTGTGTTGTTGAACTGCAGTTGTGTCGTGTGTTGTGTTGTTGAACTGCAGTTGTGAAGGTTTCTGGTGAAGCCTCTCTTAAACACCGGTGACAGATGTCAGGTCTAATCTGTTGTTGGATTCTTCTTCTGTCTGAAGTGTCAGAGTTTGTGTTGCTGTTGTGTTGCTGTTGAGTTGTCGTCCTCGCAGCAACGTTTTGTTTTCTTTCTGTTTCTCGTCCTGAAGACTAAAGAAGCGTTCCAGCAACGTGGAGGAACGGGAATAGTATGTTGCTGCTTCCTCCGTGTTTGGTTTGACTGCTAACATCTTCCTCTTCTTCTGGTTTCATTAACAGGGTTCTGCTCTCTGATTGGTGCACTAACACAACTCCTCCTCCTTCTTCATTTCAGTGTGTGTGTGTGTGTGTGTGTGTGTGTGTGTGTGTGTGTTTAGGTATGGGGGGTTATTTGTGCCACTCACCAAATGGATGTTGTGTATTAATGAAATGCCCATCTAGTCACGAATATAAGAGGGACAGTGTAGAGGGGCTGTGCTGCCCCCTACAGGCAGGGATGAAACTGTTGTGTTCACCTGTAGCAGCTCTTCTGTTTCATCCAACACACAACATTAAACTGAAACACGTGTGTGTTTGTTGTGTAATTACAGATTAACAGAATACAAACTTTAGAGTGGAATATTTGATGTTTTGCTGCTTTCACACATGTACAGAACTCAGGAGATATCCTTACTGATTGGTTCTTTATCCGTCATGAAAAGGCTCATCTGTGGCACCAGTAGCCCCCCCCCCCCCCCCCCCCCCCCCCCCCCCCATGCCCCATGAAACTGAGCTGGGTATTTGAGTGAAGAAACTGGCTCTGGATCTGTGTGATGTGATGCTAACTGATGCAATGCTAACAGATTTGATGCTAACACTGCTCCACACTTCTCTCCACTTGAATGTTGACTCAGCCGAAGACGAGACAGAGATAACTATGAGCCGGTGAAAAGGTAACGGGCTGTTTGTGTTTGTAGCTCAGTGAGTTGTAACCACGTGACGTGCTAGTTAGCATGTTAGCTAATCCCACATGTGAGCTCTTCTAAAGGACAGAATGTGGTGAGTTCCTAGTCAACATCAAAACTCAAGATGGCCGCTCAGAAAGCTACGCACGTCACCAAACACGGTGTTGAGCTGAAGTACAAACCATCAGATCTGTCCTGAGACCCGATGAAGTGTTAACGTCTCAGAGTCTGAAGCAACACGTGGACATCAGGATACACATCTGCACTGTTCCGTGGACAGCTCTGTCTGTCCTAGCATCTATTCTACTTCCTGTTAGCTCCCCCAGTGTCTCGTGTCGGAGGAGCTAGCCTCAGTCAGCGTGGAGGTCAAAGGTCACAGTGGCTACATGCTAACAGCTAACAGTCACCTGACTCCTTCCTGTCTGTCTCCACAGTGTTGCCTCGGCTATGCACTCAGAAACGCCCGACCGCTACGAGCGCCTCACGTCCGTCTCCAGCTCCGTGGACTTCGACCAGAGAGACAACGTAAGGACCTTCATCAGTTCTCATCCTCCTCATCGACTGAGTGCACGTCCGTGACTGGGAACACTGGCTGAATGGAAACACACACTGATGGGAAACCTAGTTCCAGAAACACTGATTCAGATACAAGAGTTACACATTTCAGATACAGATATTTGAACATATATATATATATATATATATATTACTTGAAATAAGAATAAAATAATAGCCTTATGTAAAATATAAACATAAATAGACAGCTTTACTGCTTCGTTTATTATGTCAAATTAAAGTTTCATACCAGCAAACTGAAACAAGGAAACTGAAATATTCGTCAACATTGAGATTGTTTATCTTGTAATGTTGATTTTTCAAACTAAAATAAATTCTCAATCTTTTGTTTGGCTGTAATGAGCCTCCATGCCCTCTGGTGATGTGCAGCGCCCTCTGGTGGTGCAGATGTAAACTGAAGAATACGACTGGAGCTGCTCTTCTTTTAGGAAATGATCATTTTAATTTAGTCCTGATGAAGTTTGTTGTTTGTAAAGTTGAACAAACTGTACAAACTTCTTGTTGAGACGTTTTGTGTAAAGTGTGTGTTTGTTGTGTGTCTGACCAGTGAAAGTGGATTTACCAGGTTTCTGTTTGCCTTTAATCTGATAAATGATAATCCAGTTTAACACTGAGCAGGAGGTCAACCTGAGACCATGGGTCATCGGCTGAAGCTCCGCCCACACAAAAACAAAACCACAGCAGTTCTTAATCTGACTCAACTGGAAATGAGTAGAAAATGTCTGTGTTTGAGATTTTCACTTTGTGATTCGTGTGTTCCGACCTGCAGGGCTTCTGCTCGTGGCTGACGGCCATCTTCAGAATAAAGTGAGTCAAAGGTTCAATCCTCACTTTGATCATCTGACATATCAGACCTGTGTTTTATATGTAGCTCACTCGTTTTCTTACTTTGTGTTTTCATACCTGTAGTTTTTATCAAGGTAACGTTTCCTTTGGTGGCCTGTTGGTGGCGTTAGAGCCTCTTCGTGCACGGGTCAGCGTTTTGTTGGTCAGAGGAGTAAAAAGTGACTTTTTATCCAGTTTGATTTTTTTTTTTTATGATGCATAACTATGGTTGACCTGACGGCTAGTGTTTCTGATTGACATCTGAGCTGAACCCTTATTGGTCAAGAGTGTGTATGGGGCGGGACCTCGTTACCACAGCTCCACTCCTCGACCACTGCTGCACCGACTCTGACTGCAAATGATGTCATCTCCACAAGATGGCAGCGTTGTATCTGAGATATTTTGGCTTCATGTCTGGAGGAGTGGAGATGTGGCGTCCATCTTTTTTACTCTGTGGTTGTGACTGAGATGCCCCCTGGTGGCAGAAAGCTTTATTTTGTGTGTTCAACTTTACAAAAGTGTCTTACTTTGATTGGTTCTCCTGCAGGGATGAAGAGATCAGAGAGAAATGTGGGGAGGACGCTGTTCACTACCTTTCCTTCCAGCGCCACATCATCGGCCTGCTGGTCGTGGTCGGAGTCCTCTCCGTCGGCATCGTCCTGCCCGTCAACTTCTCTGGAGACCTTCTAGGTAAGAACATCTGCACCACACCTGTGGGAGCTCAGTCTATACAAAGACATGTGTCTTTAAACGCAGCTCATAGATGTCCTCAGCAGCCGGACAGAAACCTGTGGACTCTGGTCCTGAGTTGTCTCTCACTGTGTTCTCGTCTGGTTGGTTTTAGTCAGAATTATCAGTAAAGATGCGTTCCTAAGCCAAGGAGTACCCGGACCTCCTTCTGAAGAAGGTACAGCAGGTGCTCTGTGTTAGTCTGATGGTAGACGTGGTTTTAGTTGAACCTGGATCAGTGTGGTCAGAACGTGTAGCTCTGTGTTTCAGTAGAGTAGTGATTCACTCGTCAGTCCGACCATGAGATATGATCGAAAACTCCTGCTGCTAGGGGAACTTAAAGTTTAGCTTGTTTTGTCCACTGCTGATTTCTGGAAGGAAAATATAATTTCACATGAAGAAATGAGCAGTTTCAGCTCTAACGTGTTTCCTGACGAAAAACTTCTTCTGGTCTTTGTTCTAGAAAACAACGCTTACAGCTTCGGACGCACCACGATAGCCAACCTTCAGTCTGGGTGAGTCACCGCTGCTGGAAGACGGGGGCTTCTGATTGGCCCAGATGTGACCATGTGATCATTGCTAGTTATCAGATCCAGAATAGAAAGGAAGAGTTAATGGCTTGTGAGCCTTTGGGAGCTTTTAATGTGAAACATGCACCGGAATAGATGAGTTCAATGACAAGAGCTTAACAACAATAAAAAAATACGTCAAAGCAGAAAACTGGCGTTAATCGGATAATCGTATGTTTAGCCTAGCTTAGCACAAAGACTTGAAGCAGAGGGAAACTGTTAGCATAGCTTAGCACAAAGACTTGAAGCAGAGCGAACCTGTTAGATTAGCTTAGCACAAAGAGTTAGCTTGGCTCCAAAGTTAAGACTCCTCCAGCATTTGAAAGTCAGTAGGTTTGAACTAACGATTAAAATGTTCAAATATAGTTTTTAAATGAAATGAATGTTTTGTTCAGGACGAATCTGCTGTGGCTCCACACCTCGTTCGCCTTCATGTATCTGCTCCTGACCGTCTACAGCATGAGGAGACACACGTCCAAGATGCACTACAAGGAGGACGACCTGGTACGAGTCCTCAGGACACTGGAGAGGACACGTCTCATTGCTGCTGCTCCTCCAGCTCTCACACATGTTCACTGTCTAATCCCAGTTTTGTGTCTTGCAGGTGAAACGAACTTTATTCATTAACTGCATCTCTAAATACGCTGAGGAGAGTCAGATCAAGCAGCACTTTGAGTAAGTTCCCTGGATCACATCGTCCTGTGGGGATGAGCAAACAGTACAGATGTATAATTACAGATTATATGACGACAGCAGGTTATAGGACACGCCCCTCCATCATGTGGAGCCATGCCAGCTGGCGTTGGGCGAGAGGCTGGGTTTAACCAGACGGGTTCAAAGAAAGTGGCATTATTCAAAATGAAAACATTTGTAGTTTTGAATAGTTTTGTTGGTGAAGAAGAAGAAGAAGTTGTCGGTGACCCTTCAGAGGCTTGAGCTGGTTCTCTCTGTTTGCAGACAGGCGTATGAGAACTGCACCGTGCTGGAGGCTCGGATCTGCTACAACGTGGCCAAGCTGATGTCTCTGAATGCAGAGAGGTGAGACAGACGGGCCCAGTGCATGCTGGGATACGACCAAACCTCTGCTTCTTCAGAGTCCTGAGTCTGACAAACAACTAACAAATCTGCAGAACGTCCTGCAGAATCTTAATGTCTTTAAGTTTCCTCCAGTATCTCATTGATCGTCTGTCCATCACTGAGTTCACTGCAGCTGGTCCCAGTGCAGCTGCTGTAAGGACACGTGTGTTTGTGTTCTACAGGAAGAAGACGGAGCGCAGTAAGAAGTTCTTCACCGACCTGATGGCCAAGGAACACGTTCCCACCATGATCAACCCCAAACCCTGTGGACACCTGTGCTGCTGCGCCATCACCGGCTGCGAGGAGGTGAGGCTCCTGAGCTGCAGCTGTTCAGCATCTCAGATTCATGAAGAGAACATGTCTCAGTGAATCTGGACAGATCAGTTTGATCGTTTCTGTTCAGATCTGCAGGAGGAACAAGGTTCAGCTCATATTCATGTTCTTCAAAGTTTGATTTGGACAAACGCCAACTTCCAAACAAAGTGATCACAGTTTTGACATCAAATGACATCATCTCAGAGGTGTAAAAGTACTGAAATATTGTACTCAAGTAAAAGTACCTTTACTTTGATGAAATTTTAAGTACAAGTAAAAGTACCCATCCAAAAATCTATTCAAGTAAAAGTAAAAAGTAGTCCATTTAAAATGTACTCTAAGTAAAAGTTACTTAGTTACTTCCAACAACTTGATGGGGGCTGCTACTATACAGTGCAAAAAGGACAAGGGGTCATAGATCCAATCCATAACAGTTATTTTTGATTGAAGGAGAATCTTTACATATATAAGTGCAATGACATTAAAAATGTCCAACACTAAACATTTAAGAAGTTCTGGGAGGACATGTCAAGACATGAACCACATGACAGCTAAAATAAAAAAGTTAAAATGCCGCTGTCCCACTGTATATTTAAACTTTTGGTTAAACTTTGGTCCACCTTTAGAACACTAGTCTACAAACTCTTGTTGAGTTTGAACAGCAGTGAACAGCATCCAGCACAGCCCAAGAGTCGCTCGCAGGCGGCCGAGGCAGGTAGGCCAGTAGGCTATTGAGTCTCAGGCAGTGTTGTTCAAAAGAACGCGTTCATTAAACACGTTCATTTTTATGAGAACGTTGAACTGAACGCAACTTAATGACAAATAATGTTTTTGAACGGTGAACACGTTCATATTATCTGAGGTCTAGCTAAAACGTTACGGAATGTTTTCCTTCTCCTGAGGAGAGACGCTGTCTAATCGAACGCTTGCACCATGTCGTTGTTGTGTTTATTTGAAAATAAAGCAGTCTTACAGGGCAATATACCGTCTGAAAGTTACAATTCCGTTTTTGTGGAAAATCATTTGAAAAAAAAATAAAGGGGGGCCGCCAGTAGTGAAGCTTGCATAGAGCGCCAAATGTTGTAGGGCCGGCCCTGTGTAGCGCAGTGATTCTCAAACTGCGCGGAGGCACAACATGTGGGGCCCGCGACCGGGACGGGAAAATGCGAGGCGGAACTAATATTCTATCTGAACTAATGTGTTGACGCCCACATGTCTTTAACGGCAGAGCAGTAAACAAATCACTCTTTCACCGGAGCCCGGGGTCTGAACCCGCGGCTCTGCAGCTGCTCTGCAGCCGCTCTGCAGCCGCTCTGCAGTGGCTCCCTGTGCAGTGCTCTGCGTGTTGCACATAGTGAACAGTGAACTTTACGATCAGTTCTCATATGTTGAACATGCACGTGAGGGAACCTCATCCACCCCATGCAGCTTCTACCACTGCAGTGAGAATTGCCTTGTGCCTTGAACTATGTTTTGTTTTTTTACCCAGTAACGGCTGTAATTTCCAAAGTAGCGAAGTACAATACTTCAGTCAAAATCTACATAAGTAAAAGTAAAATTACCCATTTCAAAAAATTACAAAGTACACAAAAAAACTACTCAATTACAGTAACGTGAGTAACTGTAATTCGTTACTTTACACCTCTGCATCATCTGCAGTCAGTCGCTGCAGAGGGAGGTTTATTATCAGTGCTGCTTTCAGCCAACATCTGGCGCCACCTGCAGGTCAAGAGCTGGTCATAGCTCACATACAGGAACATGTAGAACCTGAAAGGATGAAAGTCCGAAACATGCTAAAGCTGATGTGTTGGTGCAGGAGGAGGCGGTGAGCTTCTACACCAAGAGAGAGTCCAAGCTGAAGGAGGAGTACAGGAAGGAGAAGGAGAAGGTCCACACCAAGCCGCTGGGCATGGCCTTCGTCACCTTCCAGAACGAGTCCATGACCTCTGTGTGAGCCCCGCCCCCATGATGACACCCACTCACTTCATGCATTAGTTGGTCTTTACATCATTTGTTTGTACTAAATTAAATTAACAATGCTGTTACCCCGCCTCTTTCTGTGACCCCGCCCCTCCATCTGGCTCCACCTCCTCTCCGCAGTATTTTGAAAGATTTTAACGCGTGTCAAGTTCAGGGATGTCGGTGTCGACAGGAGCCGCGCTCCTCCCAGTTCAGTGAGGTTCTCCACGTTCACAACTGGAGCGTTTCATACGCACCTGACCCGCAGAACGTCCGCTGGTACGTCCACAAGCTCCACCCACAAGCTCCACCCGCCTCACACCACACCGAACCAACAAACCCCTTCAGATCAGCTGATGCTGTGTGCTGGTTTGTTCCTGCAGGGAACATCTGTCGCTGGGTGGGATCTCCTGGTGGATCCGCTGCTTCATCATCAACTGCATCCTCTTCCTCCTGCTCTTCTTCCTCACCACACCTGCCATCATCATCTCCACAATGGACAAGTTCAACGTCACCAAACCCGTCGAGTATCTAAACGTAAGAACCCACCAGCAGCTGTGGTACTGGTCTGAGCAGGTGCTCAGCAGAACCACTGGTTTTAATTTAAAATCTAAATCACCTCTGTCCACGGAAGTGTGTGAGCAGTGTGTGAACAGTGTGTGAGCAGTGTGTGAACAGTGTGTGAGCAGTGTGTGAGCGGTGTGTGAACAGTGTGTGAGCGGTGTGTGAGCAGTGTGTGTGTGAGCAGTGTGTGAGCGGTGTGTGAGCGGTGTGTGAACGGTGTGTGAACAGTGTGTGAGCGGTGTGTGAGCGGTGTGTGAGCGGTGTGTGAGCGGTGTGTGAACGGTGTGTGAACAGTGTGTGAGCAGTGTGTGGGCAGTGTGTGAGCAGTGTGTGAACAGTGTGTGAGCGGTGTGTGAACAGTGTGTGAGCAGTGTGTGACCAGTGTGTGAGCAGTGTGTGAACAGTGTGTGAGCAGTGTGTGAGCAGTGTGTGAGCAGTGTGTGAACAGTGTGTGAGCAGTGTGTGAACAGTGTGTGAGCAGTGTGTGAGCAGTGTGTGAGCAGTGTGTGAGCAGTGTGTGAACAGTGTGTGAACAGTGTGTGAGCAGTGTGTGAGCAGTGTGTGAACAGTGTGTGAGCAGTGTGTGAGCAGTGTGTGAGCAGTGTGTGAACAGTGTGTGAGCAGTGTGTGAGCAGTGTGTGAGCAGTGTGTGAGCAGTGTGTGAGCAGTGTGTGAGCAGTGTGTGAGCAGTGTGTGAGCAGTGTGTGAGCAGTGTGTGAGCAGTGTGTGAGCAGTGTGTGAACAGTGTGTGAACAGTGTGTGAGCAGTGTGTGAGCAGTGTGTGAGCAGTGTGTGAGCAGTGTGTGAGCAGTGTGTGAGCAGTGTGTGAGCAGTGTGTGAGCAGTGTGTGAACAGTGTGTGAGCAGTGTGTGAGCAGTGTGTGAACAGTGTGTGAGCAGTGTGTCGAGCGTGGGGCTGAGAACACATCCTTGTTGGGTACCAGTGTCCATCCCAGTGTTCTAATGGTTCGATCACAATTGCAAGTAATAAGGGGGGCAGGGGGGGCCCTTGTCTTGTGTGTGAGATGCAGAGAGCATTTACCATGATGACAGCCCCTTGTGGGTGTTGATACAACATGACACAGCCAATCGCAATTCAAATTCTTTAAGTGTAAAAACCTCAAACCTCCCATGCTCTGCAATCAAACTCTTCTTCTGTGTTCACTGAGACCACCTTGCAGATTATTCTACTGGCACAGTGGAAAATGTTAATTTACTGATAATATATTGACAGTATAAGGGAAGTAAGTCTCAGTGTGTGTTGGTCCAGATGATTACACAACCCAGGAGTTTTCAAACTAAAACGAGACCAGCAGCGTTTACACAAGTCTCTGAATCCACCCCCCCGAGCTGAACCAGAGCAACAGGGAGGAGTCTAGAGATTAGAACTTGTCTGTGTGGGCGGAGCCTGACTCTGACTCTCTCTCCAGAATCCCATCGTCACTCAGTTCTTCCCGACTCTGCTTCTCTGGGCGTTCTCTGCTCTGCTGCCGACCATCGTCTATTACTCTGCGTTCTTCGAGGCTCACTGGACCAGGTAACTTCCTCTTCATCATCTTCATCAGTGTCAGGACGAACACATGACATTACCACTGTGATGTTAAAGCTAGCTCAGGCTCAGGTCTGGGGTCAAGACAAGTTCGAATCACATCTGTCTCACATCAAATCAAAGTCTTTGGTTAGGACTTTGATTTGACCCTGACTTGACCTCTCATGTGTTTGCAGGTCTGGAGAAAACAGGACAACGATGCACAAGTGTTACACCTTCCTGATCTTCATGGTGCTGCTGCTTCCTTCTCTGGGCCTCAGCAGGTGATGACACGTTCAGACTGTAAGAATCTGACGTGACCTTCGACCTCCGGTGTGCGAACTAAACCGTCCCTGTCTGTCTGTTTCAGTCTGGATGTCTTCTTCCGTTGGCTCTTCGATAGAAAGTTCCTGGCTGATGCTAAAGTCCGATTTGAGTGAGCCCAGAACATTTATACATTCAGGTTTCTGATTACACTGATGGTTGTTATTCAATGAATTTTCCTGAACATAGTTAAAATAAAACCTCTTAGGTTGAAACACCTCAGTTGCCTCACAGCGGTGACTTCCTGTCGTTGATCACCTTGTTCCTGCAGGTGCGTCTTCCTGCCGGATAACGGAGCTTTCTTCGTGAATTATGTCATCGCCTCTGCGTTCATCGGAAACGCCATGGACCTGCTGAGGATCCCGGGTCTGCTCATGTACATGATCCGACTCTGCCTGGCTCGCTCGGCCGCCGACCGCCGCAACGTCAAGAGGGTGAGATCCGTCTGTAGTCACGTCTGTTGTTATTGACCATGTCGGCCTCATGGGGGCGCTGCTGTGATTCCATACTGATGAAGTCGTGACGTGTGGTCCCTCCAGCACCAGGCCTATGAGTTCCAGTTCGGAGTGGCTTACGCCTGGATGATGAACGTCTTCACGGTGGTGATGGCCTACAGCATCACCTGCCCCATCATCGTCCCCTTCGGTCAGTCAACACCACACACTGTCCACAGCAGTATATATCTCACAGTGGCAGTACTACAATACTGTCCAAGTACTGATGTACTGATACTAGAAAGCAGTGCAAATCAAACTTCAATCACATCAGAATCTAAAATCTGATGTTTTGTCTCTGAGTCTGAATCTTCATGTGTTTGTTTCATCTGATCTGGTCGTTTTGGTTTCACGTTGTTATTTAGGGACGATGACATACGTACGTCATCGCCTACGTGGGCGGAGTCTCCCTATACTTGACTCTGATTGGTTTGTAGACGGCGTCTGACATCGTCTATTTGTCGGGGGGGGGGGTAGTCGTTTTTCAGATTTTAATAGAGAAAAATAATTATAAAAGCATTTGGATGCAATGGTGACATCATGATGGTATCAGTACCAGCATCAGCACCTTCAGGCGTAGTACTCCACAGTACTTCAGTGCTCCAGTGTACTCCAAAGTACTTCAGTGCTCCAGTGTACTCCACAGTACTTCAGTGCTCCAGAGTACTCCACAGTACTCAGAGTATATTAAAGCCCCTGTGTGACTCACCTGCCCCCCCTGCAGGTCTGATGTACATGCTGCTGAAACACCTGGTGGACCGATACAACATGTACTACGCCTACCTGCCGTCCAAACTGGACAAGAAGATCCACTCGGGAGCCGTCACCCAGGTGGTGGCTGCCCCCATCCTCTGCCTCTTCTGGCTGCTCTTCTTCTCCACTATGCGCACAGGTAAACATCGCCCCCTGCTGGACAAACCGCTAGGCCCCATTTTCTACTCAATCGGTTCCCTTCTCAAATCAGTCAAATCCTGATCAAAATGAAAGGAATGCTCCAGGATTAAGTGTCGTGATGGTTATGACCTGTATTTAAAGTGCTAACAAATGCTAATGTGACAGGTTTTGAGACAGCGACCTCCATGTTCACTCTGGTGGTGCTGATCGTCACCATCGTGGTCTCTCTGTCCCACATCTGTTTCGGACACTTCAAGTACCTCAGTGCTCACAACTACAAGGTAAAGCTGCTAGACACTGAGAATGAGACGAGATGGAGTTGTTCAGGACACTGTCTCACTGAGCGTCTTTTCCTCAGATCGACACCAAGAAGGCTGATGCAGCCACTGTTGAGAACGGACGTCCAGCTCGTCCCACGTCCTCGCCCGTCACCAAATCTCAGGTGAGAAGACGTTACTAACTCAAGTGGGGGTTTTGTTTGAAAGAGTTTTAAATCTCCAGTTTATTGTAGTAACAGCACCTTGTCAGTAGGGGTGCTGCGGCCCCTCAGCACCCCTACTTCCAGCATTGTTGGTCCGATCGGATAATGGTTAATCCTTAGGGTTTCATTATTTTGCAAATGAGTCAGAATATTTTAAACTTCATCGTAGGATGTGAGCTCTGTTTGGTCTCCCCTGCTTGTTGACCTGGTTCTTGGGGTTTTCTCTGGTCCCACAGCAGCAGCAGCAGCAGCAGCAGCAGCAGCAGATGTACATCGCCCAGGTGCTGCAGGACCCAAACTCGGACGAGCCAGGGGGGGGCAGCGGCGAGGAGGACCGCGGGTCATCCCAGGATGAGGAGCTGCTGAACGGAGGACACAGCATCAACGAGGCGGATTTCCAGTCAGGGGAGGACAGTCTGATAGCCAACGAGGTCCGCCAGTAGCTGGAGGTGGAACCAAAGGGAGCAGGCGGAGCTAGCTGAGTCCTCACCCACACAACATGTGGAGAATTAATGTGAATCACAACACAAATGCAGATAAACAAAAAGACAGACACAGTTAGCTCCACCCCCTCCCTGCTCGAAGACTTGACCCTGATCTTTGACGCCGGCGCTGGGTCGCCAGTATCCAGTCCTGCTTGTCTGTGGAAACTTGGTGGACATCAAACTGTTTCGCAGGAAGTCACTGTACATAACCACAAAGCCAAAAGTTTTCTTATTTGTTTGAGGACTGGGTTTAAGATGTTGTGCCTGGGCTGGACTTTGTTTGTTCGTCCTCGTGTCGTGACTCATCATCCCCCCCCCGGGTCGCAGGGACTCCGACCAGGGTCAGAGCTGACGCTGTCTTTTTCCTTGGACTGGTCAACGCCACCAAACTATTCCTGCTGTTGCCGTCCTCCGGTATCGGAGAGCTAATAATTCGCCAATCTCTCGTAGTGGTAGAAGCTTTGCTTACGCAGACGCATCGCGGCCTCCTTTCCCTTTTCACTTTCTCCTCTTTCTGTTTCTGGAACCCGTCGGTTGTGGATTTTGCTCGAACATTCAACTCATCACCTGGAAGTTTTGGATTTTTTTGATCTGCCAAGCTTGTGCTGCATGTTGCTGTCTGCGTTGAAGACATCGCCTCCAAGCGATGTCCGACATCACAGGACTGTAGTGAAAGCATCTGATCTCCAGTCAGTCCCAGCAGCACGTCCCCCCCCCCCCCGCTGAATGAACGTACAGCTTCTGGCTTTAGTTGGACGACTTCTCGGCCATCGAACAACTGGATTCAACACAAGGATTCCTTCCTTCCTCAGTTTTGACTTCACCTGAACTACCTTAACTAATGAATACAAGACAAAGGGAACGGGGATGTCTGTGTCTGTGTAGGTTCAGCGATCACGACTCTTCATTGGCGGGAGAACTTTGTGAAGACGCTCTGTTGTGTCCAGGTTTCCACCGGACCGTGGATCCTCAGCACCTGAAGCTGTCAGGAAGGACTCTCAAGGGAAAACGTGTTGTGTGTGTGTGTGTTTCGAAGTTTGTGTGTGTGTGTGCGTGTGTGTGCGTGTGTGTCCAGTAGCTAATCGTACACCAGCCTTCAGAATCAAAGGTTCATCACCATGTAACCAAAACACCACGTTCGGCTAACACTAACCATGTTTGACACTAAAAGTCACTTGATGTTGAGTCTTTTCACTTTTTGGTCCTGGACGTTTTAGCCTAGCATAGAACAAAAGACCAACCAGGTGCTTGTTGTATACGTTGTATCTTCTTGTTAGCATCTTTCAAAGGCTTCTTCGATATTAAGATTGAAATATTAGTGTATTGGTCCAGTTAGGTTTGCACCCCTGGCTCTAGTCGACAAAATCCAGTTGTCTCCTGTGTGGATTTGGTGAGCTAGCTTGCTAGCTACCAAAACCTGAAACACTTGACCCTTGAATCTGAGACGGAGGATCTGTGTACAAAGCGTTAGAGCACAAAATGGAGAACGTTATCGTAGCTTATCAGCTGTGTCATCACGCTGCACTAGTGTAAACTCATAGATAGAGACATGACGGACAGTTCACAGACTGTTTATGCGTTTAACACTGGAGCCAAAGTGCCCCGTTACCGACCGAGCTAACGAACTAGCTAACTGTCATTCTACTTCTTTTTCTCTTTTGATGGAGCTAAACTCACTGTTTCCTGTCTTTGTGCTGAGCTAGGCTAAACATGTCCTGGACATAGCTTAGAAAAATCTATGACGTAGCTGAATTTAATCAAAAGGACATTGAATTATCAAACATCAAGAAAATGTTAACTAGATAAATGTTCATCAGTTTGAGAATTGACTGTAACGTTGATACTGTTACGGCCAAGCTTCGGACACAGAGGCTGAGGCGGAAGTAAAGTTTAAGTATAATTTATTGGAAGTCCAATAATACGGGCAGGCAGGCAGGAAGGAAAGCAAGCAGGCAGGCAGGGGCTGGAGTCGGGGCAGTAGTCCAGCTGCTGGTCCTGGGCAGGGAGACAGAGGAAGTCAGACAGGGAATGAACAGGACCTTTTCGGAAATCTTAAATATTGTCTGTGACAACTGACTGTAACTTAGTCTATAGTCCGGCACCGACTGAGAGGAGCTTTTAAAGGCAGCTGGTCAATCAAGGCCCCAACTCCAGCACACCAGGCCCTCATCAGTAATTACTGACGCCACCTGCACACACAAGCGAGAGAGAGAGAGAGAGAGAAACTAGAAGGCAGGTGAGGCAGGGGCCATGACAGATACAGAATCTTTTGATTGTTGTCATCACTTCCTTCCTGATCGGATATCAGGCTTCGTCCGATTGTTCTTGTTTAGTCGATTGTCTCTACTCACGTTCACTTTATCCTCGTGATCACAGCTTTCACTCGATTTCTATAAAAAGCATGTTTCTAGTTTCCCCTATACAAATTTCTAATGGACATCTGTCATCCAATCAGCTTCTGGTATTGGCTTGGTCATTATACAGTGAAGAATGGTTGACGCTCTTCTACTTGCTTCTAACTACAGAGTCGTGGTTGCTACACCAACCTCTGTTCTTCAGAGCAGTGAAGAACAGGTCAGATATGAATGAACATTAATTCAAGTTATGAAATGATGACCGTTAGTTAGCAACTTAAATTAATATTTGCTCCATGATAAGTTCCATGAGTTTCTTGAAGTTACAGCTAGCTAACTCTGTCATGGGTAATGTTGGAATGGCCGATGACATTAGCTTAAACTAACAAATAAGTGTATTAGCTAATGATGTGCTGACTCTTAGCCTTAGTTAGTACTGTGGGTACTAAGCTAGTTGTCAGGACATGCTAACGCTAGCAGGTTATACGAGTAGATAAACTAAAACGGACCAAACGGGTCAAGGCAAGGAAGGCTCTCATGAAAGACTTAACCCAGTGGCATCATGGGAAATGAACTGGGATTCATGCATCCATGTCCTCACCTCAGCTTTAACATTTCTTTTTCAATAGGTATAATTCAAGTCCATTAACTGTGTCTTGTGCTGGAGGTCCTCTTACTAGAAGACGACTGTGGCTGATCTGAGTCGAGACTTCCTGGTGTCCTATGATGATTCATATCTGAATTAAGCCCTAGTGGTCAACTTCAGTAATGCAGTACGATTAAATACATAAGTAATGACACAGTCCTTGAGCAAATGTTTGTGTAGATTTAAAGCAAGTATATGTTTGGATGGGGGGACATTATTGGTTGCCTTTGCAACAGGAAATCGATGCTGACATGGCGATGCAACAACCGACAGAATAACACAAACTATACACAACACAAACTATATACAACACTAAGGTTCAGTGCAGCGACGTGCCGACAACGAAATAGTCTCAGGATGTTAGTTTTCCTACAATAATGTTTACATCAGTTTTTGTTTCTCATTTAAATTTGTCATGTTGTTCTGGTGTGTGTGTGTGTGCGTGTGCGTGTGCGTGTGTGTGTCACAGGGCTGGACTATGAAAGCTGTAGCCACCAGGATGTTAGTTATAGTCTGGTGCTACACGCCGGAGAACCTGCAGCACTTGTGTCCCGAGGATGTAGAAGTATTTTGGTTTCCTCTTCACTTCCAGCCGTCGTCCCTCAGGCGCTCCGGCCGTGATTGTTTGCACGTGGCAGTGAAGCTGATGGAGCGTCACAATGGATCTGAGGCCGGAGGTCCAGCAGCTCTCAGTCTTGAGGTTTCATCTGGAGGTTCAGCTCAGTGATCAGAAATCTCTCGTCTGCTGGAGAATCAGTTGCTAGATAATCTTAAAGTTTTCTGACAATCTTGAAATCGGACTTAAATTTGGCCGAACATTACTGGAATGTCCGTTCAGGAGCTGTTCTGGAGCTTTTGATCATATCACATGAGCTTCAGCAGCAGATGGAATAAGCAGTGAAGTGTAGATGTTTATTTTCTGATAATTTCAAGGAGGGTGGTTCATATCTGAATGAAGAACACATAATATGGTCAAAAGCTCCTGAACATCTAGTTCAGTCAAAGTTCAGGAACTGTGACTGAAATCTGATTCTTGCCATTTTTTGTTTAAATATTCAAATTGCGTGAGAGCTCAGATCTGCAGATGCGATTGTGAATTCTAAACGATCTGAGGGATCTTCTGGTGACGATGTTCTCTGACCACGAACCAGAGGTTATAACACGCTAACATGCTAATAACCGTAGAAAAGAAGTGATAGAAAGTGAAGAAAACAAAAGTTAATGTTGGTGTTGTTTCACCTCTGGAGACATCAGTTGATAGATTAGTGGGATTAGCTATGTAGCTATATACATGTTGTTTTTACGAGTAAAAACATGTATATAGCCCCTTTCAACAAAAACCTCCAGAATTCTTCCACCAACCAGATGCCTGGAGGCCAAAAGAGTCACACATGGTTTGATCCGGTTCAGTCCGGTTTGATCCGGTTCAGTCTGGTTTGATCCGGTTCAGTCTGGTTTGATCTGGTTCTGGAGCTGAGCTGAAGGTTGAGAGCTGCTGGGTTCACTGACGTCTCGATGTTATGAAGCGAAGACGCTGGTGTAAAAAAAGTGTGATATTTTTGTAACTGACTGAAGTCTTTGATACTGAAACATGTTGAAGAAACGTCGATAGCTTGTAACATGTAACTAAAGGTTTTTAATAATCAGCCGCTGCTTTTTGCTTTTGGTAGTTTTTTAAATTGTTGCTGAACTTACTGAATTGTTTGAAAATAAGAATGTGAAGAGCTGAAAGCTACTGAACCTGAGAACATGTGTAAAAAATGTGTGTAAATATTCCTGGAACTGCACCGTCATCATCGGAGATCAACACAACTCAGCGTCTCGTCGTACCGACTCCGAACTAACGTCTACTGGTCCATTTCATGCATTTAATTTATTAATGTGACACTATTTATTTTTACTTTGCTTTCCAGGTTCTATGTACAGTGAAACGTTTGTCCTATTTATGTTACTTGATCAATAAAACTTACTTCATCTTTCCAGTTTGTTCTTCTGAGTTTGGATGAACGAAGCTTTACCTGAACCTGCCTCTGAAAACACTGTACAAATAACAGGTTGGGTCTTATATACCCTCACTGATCCTCTTTATATACAGTCACTGATCATCTTTATATACAGTCACTGATCCTCTTTATATAAAGTCACTGATCATCTTTATATACAGTCACTGATCCTCTTTATATACAGTCACTGATCATCTTTATATACAGTCACTGATCCTCTTTATATAAAGTCACTGATCCTCTTTATATACAGTCACTGATCTTCTTTATATACAGTCACTGATCATCTTTATATACAGTCACTGGTCATCTATATGTACAGTCACTGATCCTCTTTATATACAGTCACTGATCCTCTTTATATACAGTCACTGGTCATCTATATGTACAGTCACTGATCATCTTTATATACAGTCACTGATCCTCTTTATATACAGTCACTGATCATCTTTATATACAGTCACTGATCATCTTTATATAAAGTCACTGATCCTCTTTATATACAGTCACTGATCATCTTTATATACAGTCACTGATCCTCTTTATATACAGTCACTGATCCTCTTTATATACAGTCACTGATCATCTTTATATACAGTCACTGATCCTCTTTATATACAGTCACTGATCGTCTTTATATACAGTCACTGGTCATCTATATGTACAGTCACTGATCATCTTTATATACAGTCACTGATCCTCTTTATATACAGTCACTGATCATCTTTATATACAGTCACTGATCATCTTTATATAAAGTCACTGATCCTCTTTATATACAGTCACTGATCATCTTTATATACAGTCACTGATCCTCTTTATATACAGTCACTGATCCTCTTTATATACAGTCACTGATCGTCTTTATATACATTCACTGATCATCTATATGTACAGTCACTGATCATCTATATGTACAGTCACTGATCATCTTTATATACATTCACTGATCATCTATATGTACAGTCACTGATCATCTATATATACAGTCACTGATCCTCTTTATATACAGTCACTGATCCTCTTTATATACAGTCACTGATCATCTTTATATACAGTCACTGATCATCTTTATATACAGTCACTGATCCTCTTTATATACAGTCACTGATCGTCTTTATATACAGTCACTGATCCTCTTTATATACAGTCACTGATCATCTATATGTACATTCACTGATCATCTATATGTACAGTTACTGATCATCTATATGTACAGTCACTGATCCTCTTTATATACAGTCACTGATCATCTGTATATACATTCACTGATCATCTATATGTACAGTCACTGATCATCTATATATACAGTCACTGATCCTCTTTGTATACAGTCACTGATGTATATATAATAATCCTGAATTTATCAATGACCGGATGGTTTATCCAGTGAGTGGTGCAGTGCCGGTGCTGACCTGTGGGGGCGCTCCTCAGACCGGTCAGCACAGTTCCGCAGAAGAAGAAGCCGCAGCAGCAGCAGTTAGCAGGAGGCTAGCGAGCGGAAGCTAACGTGATGTCTGCAGCCTCCAGGCTGGCGCTCGGTGTCTCTGTGGTTCTGACGCTCAGCACCGTGGCCGCCGTTCACCTCAACCAGGCCTGGGACCGACAGGTGAGCCGAGCCGGGCCGAGCCGGGCCAGCGCTAACAGTTAGCATGTTGATAAGCGGGAGGTCACCGGACGCTAAGTGACCGTCTCACCGTTTAACGATCAACTGTGACGGTGTTGAACGGAGAAGCTGCATCATCGTGTTATTTAACTCGGTAACAAACAAACAAACAAACAAACACAGACACGATGCTGAGGCAGGTCAAACTGGCTTTTCAAAATAAAAGTTGTCTTCGGAATGATTCGATGAGCTGCTTTTATCTTGTTAACATAGAAACCAACTCGACTGGTAACCTGATGAAGTAAAGTTGTGATGGTTCTGATGGTTCTGATGGTCAGAGAATTAGAACCTCACTGTTTCCTCTAACTTTATTTTGAAGGTCTGTTTCCTGCCTCATGTTGACTGTTCATTAGATTCACTTCAGTGTCATGATGTTTGTTAGTTTGTATTTTAATGATTCAGGAGGTTTTACACTGCTCACCTGTTATTACTACATACATGTGTATATATGTGTATATATATATATATATATATATATATATGTGTATATATAATATAATATGGAAGTGTCTCTGCAGCGGCTCCACGAAGGTGTGGTCAGGGACCTGGAGCGCTGGGAGAGGAAGAAGGAGAATCTGAGGAGGTTGGAGGAGCAGAAGATTCTGGGCAGACGCCTGAAGGAGGAGAGAGACAGAGCTCCGCCCACAGGAGCAGCACTGAGTCAGGTAAGGGGTGGGGGGAGTCACACAACACTTGTGGAGTACCGGGGGCTAACAGCGTTCACAGGCTGAACCGTCACTTTAACCTGATGCATGCTGGTCCTAACGCAATGCATGATGGTTCAAATGAAATTCACCCGGCCCAGCAGCATGTCACCAGGTCACGTGACGAGTCAGACAGATGTTCTCCAGCTGCAGAGCCGCCTCCTGACACGTCTCTCTCTGTCCCTCTGTCCACATGTCCAGGTGGATTCTGGGAACCAGAGGCCCAGTGATGGACAGCAGCAGTGAGCCGCTGGGGGCGGGGGAGGACGAGGCGGCGGGCACGTCGGCCTCTGAGGGGCTGGAGGAGGGGGAGGTGGAGGGAGAGACGCTGCTGATCGTGGAGTCGGAGGACCAGGGCTCGGTGGACCTGTCACATGACCAGAGCGGAGACTCTCTGACCAGTGACGTGGGCGAGGAGGCCGACGGCAGCTGGGCCTGCGAGGACATGTCCTTCTACTGCGACCGCTGCCACAAGTGGACGCCTGCAGGTGAGACAGCCAATCAGAGCGCTCCGAGCAGAGCAGATGTGTAGCTGCAGCTGTTTGTTTAGTGTGTCTGCACGATGATGGACGAGTTGTGTTTCCTGTTCAGCTCAGCTCCGCGGGGAGCAGCCCAGCTACCTGAAGGGAGACAACTTCTTCAAGTTCCTCTGCTGCGAGTGCTCCGAGGACGGGAAGGAGAGCTTCGAGAGGATGAGACTCACCTGGCAGCAGGTAAATGTCCTCACATCCTCACGTCCTCACGTCCTCCAGTCAACTGTCCTTCAGTCCTCCAGTCAACTGTCCTTCAGTCCTTCAGTCCTTCAGTCAACTGTCCTTTAGTCCTCCAGTCCTTCAGTCCTTCAGTCCTTTAGTCCTTTAGTCCTTTAGTCCTTTAGTCCTTCAGTCCTTCAGTCCTTCAGTCCTTTAGTCCTTTAGTCCTCCAGTCCTTCAGTCCTTCAGTCCTTCAGTCCTTTAGTCCTTTAGTCCTTTAGTCCTCCAGTCCTTCAGTCCTTCAGTCCTCCAGTCCTCCAGTCCTCCAGTCCTTCAGTCCTTTAGTCCTTTAGTCCTCCAGTCCTTCATTCCTTCAGTCCTTTAGTCCTTTAGTCCTCCAGTCCTCCAGTCCTTCAGTCCTTCAGTCAACTGTCCTTCATTCCTTTAGTCCTTTAGTCCTCCAGTCCTTCAGTCAACTGTCCTTCATTCCTTTAGTCCTTTAGTCCTTTAGTCCTTCAGTCCTTCAGTCCTCCAGTCCTCCAGTCCTTTAGTCCTTTAGTCCTTCAGTCCTTTAGTCCTTTAGTCCTTTAGTCCTCCAGTCCTTCAGTCCTTCAGTCCTTCAGTCCTTTAGTCCTTTAGTCCTTTAGTCCTCCAGTCCTCCAGTCCTCCAGTCCTCCAGTCCTCCAGTCCTTTAGTCCTTTAGTCCTCCAGTCCTTCATTCCTTCAGTCCTTTAGTCCTTTAGTCCTTCAGTCCTTTAGTCCTTTAGTCCTCCAGTCCTTCAGTCCTTCAGTCCTTCAGTCCTTCAGTCCTTCAGTCCTTCCGTCCTCCAGTCCTCCAGTCCTTCAGTCCTTTAGTCCTTTAGTCCTTCATTCCTTCAGTCCTTCAGTCCTTCATTCCTTTAGTCCTTCAGTCCTTCATTCCTTTAGTCCTTCAGTCCTCCAGTCCTCAAGTCCTTCAGTCCTTCAGTCCTTCAGTCCTTCATTCCTTTAGTCCTTCAGTCCTTCAGTCCTCCAGTCCTCCAGTCCTTTAGTCCTTTAGTCCTTCAGTCCTTTAGTCCTTTAGTCCTCCAGTCAACTGTCCTTCAGTCCTTCAGTCCTCCAGTCCTCCAGTCCTCCAGTCCTTTAGTCCTTTAGTCCTTCAGTCCGTTAGTCCTTTAGTCCTCCAGTCCTTCAGTCAACTGTCCTTCATTCCTTTAGTCCTTCAGTCCTTCAGTCATTCAGTCCTCCAGTCCTCCAGTCCTTTAGTCCTTTAGTCCTTTAGTCCTTCAGTCCTTTAGTCCTTTAATCCTTTAGTCCTCCAGTCCTCCAGTCCTTCAGTCCTTTAGTCCTTTAGTCCTCCAGTCCTCCAGTCAACTGTCCTTCAGTCCTTTAGTCCTTCAGTCCTTCAGTCCTTCAGTCCTTCATTCCTTCAATCCTTTAATCCTTCAGTCTTCCAATCCTTCAGTCCTTTAGTCCTTTAGTCCTTCATTCCTTCAGTCCTTCAGTCCTCCAGTTCTTCAGTCCTTCAGTCCTTCAGTCCTTTAGTCCTCCAGTCCTCCAGTCCTTCAGTCCTTCAGTCCTTCATTCCTTTAGTCCTTTAGTCCTTCAGTCCTTCATTCCTCCAGTCCTTCAGTCCTTTAGTCCTTTAGTCCTCCAGTCCTCCAGTCAACTGTCCTTCAGTCCTTCAGTCCTTCAGTCCTTCATTCCTTCAATCCTTTAGTCCTTCAGTCTTCCAATCCTTCAGTCCTTCAGTCCTTCAGTCCTTCAGTCCTCCAGTCCTTCATTCCTTTAGTCCTTCAGTCCTTCAGTCCTTCAGTCCTTCAGTCCTTCATTCCTTTAGTCCTTTAGTCCTTTAGTCCTTCAGTCCTTCATTCCTCCAGTCCTTCAGTCCTTTAGTCCTTTAGTCCTCCAGTCAACTGTCCTTCAGTCCTTTAGTCCTTCAGTCCTTCATTCCTTCAATCCTTTAGTCCTTCAGTCTTCCAATCCTTCAGTCCTTTAGTCCTTTAGTCCTTCATTCCTTCAGTCCTTCAGTCCTCCAGTCCTTCAGTCCTTCAGTCCTTCAGTCCTCCAGTCCTTCATTCCTTTAGTCCTTCAGTCCTTTAGTCCTTCAGTCCTTTAGTCCTCCAGTCCTTCAGTCAACTGTCCTTCAGTCCTTTAGTCTTTCAGTCCTCCAGTCCTCCAGTCCTCACGTCCTCACGTCCTTCAGTCAACGTCCTTCAGTCCTCAGGCTGCAGAGCTGCTTCTGATGTTGTGTCTTCTTGTTGGGTGGTGATGTTGTGTCTTCTTGTCGGGTGGTGATGTTGTGTCTTCTTGTCGGGTGGTGATGTTGTGTCTTCTTATCAGGTGGTGATGTTGTGTCTTCTTGTCGGGTGGTGATGTTGTGTCTTCTTGTCGGGTGGTGTTGTTGTGTCTTCTTGTCGGGTGGTGATGTTGTGTCTTCTTGTCGGGTGGTGATGTTGTGTCTTCTTGTCGGGTGGTGATGTTGTGTCTTCTTGTCAGGTGGTGATGTTGTGTCTTCTTGTCGGTTGGTGATGTTGTGTCTTCTTGTCGGGTGGTGATGTTGTGTCTTCTTGTCAGGTGGTGATGTTGTGTCTTCTTGTCAGGTGGTGATGTTGTGTCTTCTTGTCGGGTGGTGATGTTGTGTCTTCTTGTCGGGTGGTGATGTTGTGTCTTCTTGTCAGGTGGTGATGTTGTGTCTTCTTGTCAGGTGGTGATGTTGTGTCTTCTTGTCAGGTGGTGATGTTGTGTCTTCTTGTCGGGTGGTGATGTTGTGTCTTCTTGTCAGGTGGTGATGTTGGCGATGTACAATCTGTCTCTGGAGGGAACGGGTCGTCAGGGCTACTTCAGGTGGAAGGAGGATATCTGTGCTTTCATTGGTCGACACTGGAACTTCCTGCTGGGAACAAGGTTAGTTTGAAGTCCCCCCCCCCCCCCCCCCCCCCCAGTGCTCAGTGCAGGTGTGATGAGGTTCTGACTCCACAGGAAGAAGACGTCCACCTGGTGGAGCACGGTGGCCGGCTGCCTGTCGGTCGGTAGCCCCACCTTCTTCCGCTCTGGAGCGCAGGAGTTCGGTGAACCCGGCTGGTGGAAACTGGTCCAGAACCGACCTCCGACCCTGAGACCGGAGGTGGAGAAGTCCACCACTAAGACTAAAGGTACCAGGAGCTCTCGGCCCACAGATGTTAATTCAAATTAAAACGGGTCAAGTAATCAAATTGAACTTGTTTCCCTTCAGCCTCCAAACCTGTCGTGGACCCGATCATCACCGTGGAGGGTCTGAGGAAACGTGGAGCCAGGAACCCGGTGGAGAACGCCATGCAGCTGAAGGAGAAGCGCTCTCGCACACAGGAGGCCAAAGACATCCGCCGGGCGCAGAAGGAGGCGGTGGGAGGCTACACCGACCGCAGCGCCTCCTCCACGCCCGTCAAACTGGGCGGAGGGCGCAGCGGCACCACCGGGCGCCGGCCCGATCTCATCCTGGAGAAGGGTGAGGTCATTGATTTCTCCTCCCTCAGCTCTTCAGACCAGACCCCGCTCACCAGCCCTTCACCATCACCTTCACCCGACTTCTCCGCCCCGGGGACGCCGGCTTCCCAGTCGGCGACGCCCAGCCTGCTGTCAGAGGCCGACCTCATCCCGGACGCGATGCCTCCACAGGCGCTGTTCCACGGTGAGTCCACGAGGCTTCTTCACGATGTGAGTTGTAACAAGCTGTGAGCACTGACGGTGTTTGGTCTGAACCTCCAGACGACGAGGAGATTGAGACGGAGGGGATGATCGACCCTGGGATGGAGTACATTCCTCCTCCCAGTGCAAGCCTGGTCGCCCGTAAGAAGCTCCGCCCAGCACCTCCTCACATCAAGCGTGAAGCCGACAGCGAGGAGGAGGACGGCCGTGAGCGTGAGGACGACTTTGAGGAGCCGGCGGGACGAGGTGAAGGTCAGCCCCTCTCTGCCGGGGGCTGTGTCGGTGCTGGAGGTCCTGAGCGGCGGAGGATTCCTCATCCTGACAAAGCAGACGGATCCGGTGGCATCTCCCAGAATCCTCGGTACGCACCGCTCACGCTCTACGAGGAGCGGATGCTGCTGCGCCGGCTGGACGCCTGCCCGCTGGCGCTCGCCGTCACGCCGCAGGCAAAACGCCTCCACAGGAAGCTGCTGATCCGCCAGGCCAAGAGGCAGAGAGGGCTCCCCCTGCTGGACATCGACCGGGCAGTCAACGCCACCCTCAGCCTGGTGGGAGGGATTTATGGTGCCCAGGAGGCGGGGACACTGATGGGAGGCGGAGTCATGGGGAAGTACTGCACCAACAGCCACGAGCTGCGAGTCCTCGATCGCTTCCAGGTACGTTCCTCAGATCACTGACCTGGAAGCAGCTGCTGGTCCTCACGTCTGTGTTGCATTGGGAGATTTGATCTTCTGTGTTTGTGTCCAGACCAACGTCTCCAGCAGACGAGGTGTCCAGCAGCCGTCTGTGTCCTTCTGGCACCGTCTGATGGGAGCGGAGGGAAGTTTGGACCAGAGCATCAAGAGTCCGTACACGTCCCGGATCCTGAAACCCTTCATCAGGTACAGTGTCTCCAGAACGTGGAGTCTCCTCAGCAGGAGAAGAAGATCTGTAACTCTGTTGTTCTTCAGGAGGGATTACGAGAGTCGTCCGGTGAAGCTCCGGTTGTTGGCGGAGATCCGAGCTCACCCTCACCGAGCCGAGCCCGACTGGGTCCAGGAGCCCAACGCCCCCATCGACTACTGCTACGTCCGCCCCAACCACATCCCCTCCGTCAACGCCATGTGTCACGACAGCTTCTGGCCAGGTAGCTCAGATGCATCCTTCTACTCACCCACAGCCCCCCCCATCTATCTGTCTCTAACCCTGCCAGTCCTCCTCCAGGTGTGGACCTTTCCGAGTGTCTGCAGTACCCGGACTTCAGCGTGGTCGTCCTCTACCAGAAGGTCGTGATCGGCTTCGGTTTCATGGTGCCGGACGTGAAGTACAACGAGGCCTACATCTCCTTCCTGCAGGTCCACCCCGAGTGGAGGAGAGCCGGCATCGGCACCTTCATGATCTACCACCTCATCCAGGTGAGGCACTGCAGGTCATCACTGGGGTCAAAGGGCAACCAGATGGGCTGTAGTCATCTGGAAGCCACCAGGGGGCGTGGTGTCCTGGAGTGCTTGAGTTGGAACGATCAAATATAATGTCCAGTTACGTTAAGAATGTTGAAACTCTGTTAGTGGTCACATGTGTGGGTGTGTGTTAGTGGTCACATGTGTGGGTGTGTGTTTCAGACGTGCATGGGGAAGGACGTGACGCTCCACGTGTCGGCCAGTAACCCGGCCATGCTGTTGTACCAGAAGTTTGGATTCAAGGCTGAAGAGTACATCCTGGACTTCTATGATAAGTACTACCCTGTGGACAGCACCGAGTGCCGCCACGCCTTCTTCCTCCGGCTGAGACGATGATGAGCAGAGCGAGGGAGGAGCATGTGACTGCTGGGTTCAGCCAATCGGGATGAAGCTTCTCATTTCTAGTTTTTCTTGTTCATAAAAGTCGTGACTGTGTTGTCGTCTGACCTTGTTTCTTTCAATCGTCAGTTAAACATCTGAATGTTTGAGTCATTAAAGACAAAATTTAAAATGTTTTTACAGACAAAATATTTTCTGATGTGAACCACATTCAGCGGTTTGTCCAGCAGGGGGAGCTGTGAGACAGTCACTGTTCCTGGAGGTATGAAACTGTCGCCCTCTACAGGAAACAGACAGTAACAGCTGTTTGATTTCTAAGGTTTTACATGAAATAAAATGAGACAGATGTGAAACACTGCCCTCTAGTGGATTCTGAATTCGATCAGGACTCTCCAGTGGACCTGGGTCAGATCAGGACTCTCCAGAGGACCTGGGTCAGATCAGGACTCTCCAGTGGACCTGGGTCAGATCAGGACTCTCCAGTGGACCTGGGTCAGATCAGGAAAATCAGAAGGAACAGAAACCGACGCAGCAGCAGATCGATAAGCCCGTTCACTAAATATGTAAACACAATGAGGACGAGTGGATTCAAACTTTACTGAGATGAGCCGTGATAAAAACAAACCAGGTTCCACATTTACAACGTGACCAAACATCCCATAACACCGATGCTCTGTGAATCCAACCAGAGTGAAGTGGACCTGCTGGACATGTGGACGCTCTGAGGTCATTGATCGTTTCATCAGTGAAGTCTGTTCAGTGAGTTCATGGACACACAACCAGTTTGTTTCACCTCCGTCTCACGTGGAAAAGAACAAACTCATTGATGATCACGATCAACACAACTCCGGGAATATTCAAAGTTGGACACTTTCCATGGGAATAAACTGGAAATTTTAGGGTAATTTTATTAACTGTATTTACCTTGTCATATACAGACACAACTATAAACATTTTGTTTTGTCTTAAGCAGACATTCGAGGAAACATTTCTAATACAAATTTTAAAAATGAAATTTTTGATAAAATCCATTTGTGAGTAGAACTTCAGTCACATTTTATTTGTAGAGTCCAAATTCATAAATCCCAGTTTGTCTCCTGGTCTTTAACAAGGTGAGACGTCCTCTGTCCTTCAACAAGAGTCAAACTACTGAAACCTTCAACAGGTGAAGAAGGTAGAGACCTCAGAGACACATGTGAGGACCCGTCTCCAGGACGGACACTAGTCAACAGATGTCCCATGAAACAGAGGACATCAGAGAGATCAGAGTCTTTACAGCTTTGATTAGAATAAACACTTTGTAGCAGAACTGAAGATCAATGACCTGATGGATTATTGTCGAGTATCAGAGGAGAAATATTATATATCAAGCAGTCTTGTTGTGATCATAGTCCACGATCAGAATCAGGATCCACCATTATTATCACGATCTCTGATTCTCGATCCACTATCATAATCCAGGATGTGGATCTGTGGACCAGAAGGCAAAGGGACTCAAGGGGAAGAAGTGAAGTCAGTCACATGAATTGATCTAACACAAAACACACCAGTGCCACAGCAAACCACAAATCAACAAGTGAACTTCCACTGCACCAGCAACTCCTGTGGTCGGGCTCAACAACAGCTCCAGAACTAAAAGAGACAAAAAGGCCGATCAACACTCTGCTGAAAATACAGGAAATATAAAGTAAATGGCAACCAGCACTTTGCAGGTAAATAAACACAGCCCTTGTTATTTTAAGTCTAATCCCCTGACAAAGGTTAAAGGTCAAATGAAGTTTTATCTTCACTGAGATCAGGTCTAAGACAAACCTGGACCGGGTCTAACTAGAAGCTTTATCACAAAGGAAGGTTTGAATCCTCAACGTACAGAGGGAGTCTGCCTCCACAACTGAAGCTGAGATGATTCCACAGGAGAGGAGCTGGATGCTGAAGCTCTGGCCCCTCCCCCTCCCCCTCCTCTAGAGACATTAGGGACAACAGCCTGAATTCTGGGAGCTCAGGGCTCTAGTGGTGATAAGGTACGAGATCTAGAACTGCTAACGTTGTGATCGTGTCGGGTTGAGAGAAAAACACAAATCCATTAATTCTGTCAATCAGGTTTACATTAGCCACATCCTCCCCAAAGAAACACAGCGTGTGCTGGATTCCATATGTCTTTAAATAGAGTTAGACAGATTATTGCTCAGCCTTTAGTTTGTGGATATTACTTTTATTTTTGATAAGTTGCCCAACTCGCTGTTTTTTGATGGACCCCCACAGTAATCGAGCTGAGGACAGCTGTAGCTTCCTGTCTCCTCCCCTTTGTCCCAGTGGGTGTTGATACAGCTCTTACAGTAGCATTTAATAATAATAAAAAAATCTTTATTTATAAAGCACATCTCAACACTAACAAAGAAAAACTCGTAAAAATAACAAATACAAACTCACTCAACGAAGAATGAAAAACTAACAAAGTATTTGTCAGACTCTGTGTTAGTGTTCAGCATCTGGATCAGGTCCACGTCTCCTTCCAGAGGATCTCAGGGTTCAAGGGAACTAGGCCGTCGGAGCATCCAGAGTTTTACAAGTCTTTAAAAGAAGCTAAACATGAAAACTAGACCTGAACCTCAATCCCACATATTTCAACTAAGTCATCAGAAGACGTCCAGGTTCAGTTTGTGTTTCCTCAGTTTGTCCAGTAGAACCAGTCCAGTCTGAGCTCCCAGCAGAGACACCATGTTGTTGTGGCCGGCGCTCGCCGCGGTGTCGTACGGCGTCTGACCGGCAGAGTTCCTCCGCCTCACACTGGCCCTGCAGCTGAGGGGGAGGAGCCACCACAGAGTTTAATACCTGAGCCTTATGAGTGTTGTAGACTTTATATACGAATATAACATCTGAGTCAGTGTCAGCTGTCAATCATCACGTCTCTGTTTTCATGTCATCAACTGATTGAACCAAACTGATCAGAAACTTCTTTACAAACGATTATTTAACTTCTTTGACTTTTCAGTTTGGTTCATGTCCCGTCTGCTCACATGGAGGAGGAGGAGTTTAGGATCTGTACTGAAGCCAGACACTAGGGGGCGATCAAGGCATCCATCTTTATCAGCAGTGTGTGTGTGTGTACAGGTGTGTGGTACCTGAGCAGGACCTCAGCACACCTCAGACCTTCAGGACCCTGAGCTGCAGCTTCATGCAGAGCTGTGTTCTTCATCCTGAGGAAGATGAACACATCACGTTTACTGAACAGCACTCAAACAAGGGAAGCAGCGCCCCCTGCAGGAGACCGGACACCTACTGTCCCGACTGCTGGTCCACATCAGCTCCTCGCTGCACCAGAAGAGGAAGAACTTCACTGTGACCATGAACCACAGCCACGGCGAGGGCGTGTCGGCCATCACTACCACAGCAGGAGGGGTCCGCCCCCTGGTGGTCAGAGAACACACAGGTCAGCATCAACCACTTCCTTCTGCTGCTGATTGGCTGCAGACACTCGTACCTGATCCAGGAGCTGCTGGATGACACTGATGTGACCTCGACCTGGAGCCAGCTCCTTCAGCAGCTGAACGTCCTTCACCTGCATCGACCAATCAGAGAGGAGCTTTCATTTCTGATCGAACTGGTAAGAAACAGACTTCCTTCCAGGTGGTTCCACCTCAACACACAACTGAACACACACCTGAACACACCTCAACACACATCTCAACACATCTCAACACACCTCAACACACCTGAACACACACCTGAACACACACCTGAACACACAACTGAACACACACCTCAACACACAACTGAACACACACCTCAACACACCTGAACACACACCTGCACACACCTGTTCACACACCTCAACACACACCTGAACACACACCTGAACACAAATATCAACACACACCTGAACACACACCTGCACACACACCTGAACACACACCTGAACACACACCTGCACACACAACTGAACACACACCTCAACACACCTGAACACACACCTGCACACACCTGCACACACACCTCAACACACACCTGAACACACACCTGAACACAAATATCAACACACACCTGAACACACACCTGAACACACACCTGAACACACACCTGAACACACACCTGCACACACACCTGAACACACACCTCAACACACACCTGAACACACACCTGAAGACACACCTCAACACACACACACCTGAACACACACCTCAACACACACCTGAACACACACCTGAACACACACCTCAACACACACCTGAACACACACCTCAACACACACCTGAACACACACCTGAACACACACCTGAACACACACCTGCACACACACCTGAACACACACCTCAACACACACCTCAACACACACCTCAACACACACCTCAACACACACCTCAACACACACCTCAACACACACCTCAACACACACACACCTGAACACACACCTCAACACACACCTGAACACACACCTGAACACACACCTCAACACACACCTGAACACACACCTGAACACACACCTGAACACACACCTGCACACACACCTGAACACACACCTGAACACACACCTGCACACACACACCTGAACACACACCTCAACACACACCTGAACACACACCTGAAGACACACCTCAACACACACACACCTGAACACACACCTCAACACACACCTGAACACACACCTGAACACACACCTCAACACACACCTGAACACACACCTCAACACACACCTGAACACACACCTGAACACACACCTGAACACACACCTGCACACACACCTGAACACACACCTGCACACACAACTGAACACACACCTCAACACACCTGAACACACACCTGCACACACCTGCACACACACCTCAACACACACCTGAACACACACCTGAACACAAATATCAACCCACACCTGAACACACACCTGAACACACACCTGAACACACACCTGCACACACACCTGAACACACACCTCAACACACACCTGAACACACACCTGAAGACACACCTCAACACACACACACCTGAACACACACCTCAACACACACCTGAACACACACCTGAACACACACCTCAACACACACCTGAACACACACCTCAACACACACCTGAACACACACCTCAACACACACACACCTGAACACACACCTCAACACACACCTGAACACACACCTGAACACACACCTCAACACACACCTGAACACACACCTGAACACACACCTGCACACACACCTGAACACACACCTCAACACACACCTCAACAAACACCTCAACACACACCTCAACACACACCTGCACACACCTGAACACACACCTCAACACACACCTCAACACACATCTCAACACACACCTCAAGGACCTTACCGGAGGTTTGGGGGTCAGGTTTGGTTTGGGGGGCTTCATCAGACCTGTGGTCCGATCACTTCCTGTCAGACACAAACAAATTATGAATTATTTAAAAATATTTGACAATTTAATCAATAAACCAAATCCAGCTCTTCAAGGATTAGTGTGAAGGATTCAGTGACATCTAGTGGTGACATTGCAGATTATCAAGGGTATAAATGTTCCAATAAATAATCATAAAGTGAACGAACCGTTGGTGAACCGCTCTGTGACGCTGCTCAGCGTCTCACTGCCACCTGCAGGTAGAGCGCCACCTGCTGGTCCAACGCAGCTAGCTGCCGGAGGAGCCTCGTCAGGACACACCTGAGACCACACACACTCCGTCACCTCCGATGACCTGACCAGCATGACAACATGAGCAGCGGGGGGGTTTTGAAACAGACCTGTGTGACTTCCTGTGCGGCTGAGACGAAGCTGAGCGTCAAACTGACTTCAAAACCATCTTGTTGAACCACAGCAGAAACCATCTGCAGGAGGAAGAGACACCTGAGGAGTCAGCACAGTGCACAGGGACGGACCTCAGGGACGTGTGGGACAGGGGACACGTACCCGACCCAGACGAGGCTCTCCCAGCACAGTCCTGAAGGGGGCGTTGTTCTGAGCATAACTCCTCAGGTGAGCACACACATGATCCAACTGCCTCCTCCAGTAACCTGAAGACACGAGCAGGTCATAGGACACAAGTGATTATTAGTATGAGTACGATATGCAGTATCATTATCAGTGGCAACAGTATCAGTACTATCTGTAGTATCTGTAGTATGAGAAGTATTTGACCTCTGCCCGGGCTGATGGCGGTCACAGGTGGTTGCCGGTCTCTGCCTGACTGCTGCCTGCTGAGCTGCAGCGCCCTCTGCTGGTCCTTCCTTTGGAGCTCAGTGGCTGATGGGTAATAGAGTCCAACCGTCTGAGTGGACTGGTCCTGAGAGGGCGGAGCTAACTTCGCACTAGGGGCCGAGCGGGTGGCCTGCCAGGTTGCATCATGGGAAGCCGAGGCTGAAGCCTGCTCACAAGTACACAACAGCCTCTTATTGGGTGACCCTGGTCATGAGGTGTTAGTGATGTCAGAGGTTCAGCCCACCTGGTGGGGAGCCACAGCACGTGTGATGTCACTGCAGGTTGTGGGCGGGGCCGGTGCATCCAGGTGTGTGCCACAGGTTGCACAGTAGACGGCGCTCGGGTGTGAACTCGCTCCACATCGCCGACACATCACACAGCTGGCTGCATGACCGGACTACAACATGCACCGTGTCACTACGTATCCCACAATGCTTCACTCTGTGTGTGAGTTCTCACCTTGGAGCCGCACCAGTCGCAGTATCTGGCATCACTGTGGTTTAAACGTTTACATCTGGAGCAGGTCAACATCCTGCTGTCTTCAGAAGGGACAGAGGGGGCGCTGTTACCAACACACACCTCCTGCATAACACACACTCACACACACACACACACACAAATACACACAAACACACAATGAAACATCAGTTAGATGTCTGCAGATGAATCAGGTATACCAAGTTGAAATGTTATATACACAGTTTGTGTGTGTGTGTTTGTGTGTGTGTGTGTGTGTGTGTGTGTGTGTGTGTGTGTGTGTGTGTGTTACCAGCTGCAGGCGGCTCTCACAGGTCAGACAGGTGGAGATATGAGCTGGATTCCCACTTCCACAGCAAACACACAGCACATGATCCTACACAACAAATATTCATTTAAGTGTGTGTGTGTGTGTGTGTGTGTGTGTCGGTGGGTGTGTGTGGGTGTGTGTGTACCTGCAGTGTGAGTCTGGCCTGTGGTTGTAGTTGTTGTTGGATTGAAGCTTCACAAATCAAACAGGTGTGAGTGTTGACAGGAACCTCAGTGTTACAGAACACACAGAGAACCGTCTGTCAACACAACACAGATATTAAATCAACTGATCTAAACTTTCTAACCTTACATCACATTCACATCTGTCACTCTCAACTTTTGTCTTCAAATCTCATTGTTCAGTGACAACTTTTACTTTGACATTACACAGGAAGTCTAGGTGAGTGTGCAGTACCTGTCCTCCCTCAGCAGGGGGCAGTCTCTGGTCAGGTAACGGAGGAACCACAGCGCCACACTGAGGACAGAACCGAGCGAACGGGTCGGAAGCTCGGAAACTCAAACACTGAGCACACCTGCACAGACAGACAGACACAGACAGGCACAGACAGGCACAGACAGACAGACACAGACAGACAGACACAGACAGGCACAGACAGACAGACACAGACAGGCACAGACAGACAGACACAGACAGACAGACACAGACAGACAGGCACAGACAGGTACAGACAGGCACAGACAGGCACAGACAGGTACAGACAGACAGACACAGACAGACAGGCACAGACAGGTACAGACAGACAGACACAGACAGACAGGCACAGACAGGTACAGACGGGTGCTGCTGTGTGACTTGTTCTTTATAGTTTTATTCCCTGTTTGTTTGTTTGTTCGATGTTTCTCAACAACAACAATCAGTGTGTGTTCATACCACAGGAAGTCGGTTTCTCTCTGGACTCGTGACGCCTTGTTCAGCTGCTTCCTGTCACCTGACCTCTGACCAACAGGAAACACAACAAAATAAAAGTCGTGTTTCAGCATCGCAGCAGAAGTTTGTGACGGTTTGTTTACCGATGATGGAGAACGTTCAGGAGAACCAGTCTGAACTGGGAGTGGAGGTCCGAGTCGACTGGTCAGGAAACGAGGACCATGTCCCAGTGTCCTCAGCTCTGAATGAGACAATTCATCACGTCATGCTCTATCACTTCATGTTCTATCGCTTCATGTTCTATCGCTTCATGTTATATCGCTTCATGTTCTATCGCTTCATGTTCTATCACTTCATGTTCTATCGCTTCATGTTCTATCGCTTCATGTTATATCGCTTCATGTTCTATCGCTTCATGTTCTATCACTTCATGTTCTATCACTTCATGTTCTATCACTTAATGTTCTATCATTTCATGTTCTATCGTTTAATTGTCTATCACTTCATGTTCTATCGTTTAATGGTCTATCACTTCATGTTCTATCACTTCATGTTCTATCACTACATGTTCTATCACTTCATGTTCTATCGTTTAATTGTCTATCACTTCATGTTCTATCGTTTAATGGTCTATCACTTCATGTTCTATCACTTCATGTTCTATCGCTTCATGTTCTATCACTTCGTGTTCTATCACTACATGTTCTATCACTTCATGTTCTATCGCTTCATGTTCTATCGCTTCATGTTATATCGCTTCATGTTCTATCACTAGATGTTCTATCACTTCATGTTCTATCACTTCATGTTCTATCACTTCATGTTCTATCACTAGATGTTCTATCACTACATGTTCTATCACTGCATGTTCTATCGCTTCATGTTCTATCACTTCATGTTCTATCATTTCATGTTCTATCACTTCATGTTCTATCACTACATGTTCTATCACTACATGTTCTATCATTTCATGTTCTATCACTTAATGTTCTATCATTTCATGTTCTATCGCTTCATGTTCTATCGCTTCATGTTCTATCACTACATGTTCTATCATTTCATGTTCTATCACTTAATGTTCTATCACTACATGTTCTATCACTTCATGTTCTATCACTTAATGTTCTATCACTACATGTTCTATCACTTCATGTTCTATCATTTCATGTTCTATCACTTCATGTTCTATCACTACATGTTCTATCACTACATGTTCTATCACTTCATGTTCTATCACTT